>NW_023470648.1:0-4811 GCF_013731165.1 Rhagoletis pomonella | reverse complement strand
CCTAGGAAGTGTCAATTGTCCCCCGTTGCAACCCTTTGGCTCTAGTTCCGAACCAGTTCTAAGTTCGACAGATAAGATCTAGTTCGTTTTGCATCCATTTTTCTATAGTTCCGAACCAGTTCCAAGTTCGACAGATGAGATCTAGTTCGTTCTGCATCCCCTTTTCTTTAGTTTCAAACCAGTTCCTAATTCGACAGATGAGATCTAGTTCGATCTGCATCCATTTTTTATGTATAGTGCCCAACCTGTTATAAATTCGTCACCTTAGATCTACATTTCTAATCAGGCTTGTCGAAACATTTCCCTTTTATATTAAATACGATGGGTTGAAGGAAGGACAATACCATCACAAATGTTTAAGCGCATTTATTAAAAATGTATAAACCACATTAGTAGTAGTATTAAACTTAAGTAGTAAGTAAAAAACAAAAGTGCGTTCTGCTTAAAAGTGAAAATTTTAGTTCACTTGGCCTTACTTGTCTAAGTTTAAGCAAATTGATTTTTAAGTAAATTCAGTTCTTTTTAAGCTTATATGTATATGAAGTACTTCGAAAGTTTTTGTCGTACTTAGCTTAAATAAGATATACAGTCAGTCAATAAAGTTTAGGCACAGCGAAGTTTTTACAATAGCGGCAACTATTTTTTAAATATTTTAATGTTCCCTAATCTATACATATAATAAAATTGTAACAGGTCGATGTCTGTACATTATAGATTTTAAAGAAAAATTAATGTGGGGGGTCTTTATTAGAGTACCAGAAGCCAAATCAACCATTTTTAGAATTTTTGTCTGTCTGTCTGTCTGTCTGTCTGTATGTTTGTTCGCGCATCACTCGATAACGAATGCATGGATTTGAATGCAGTTTCCACCGATGTATTGCTAGAGGTCTAACTTAAAATATAGGAAAAAATTAGAGAGTTGCCACCTGTTTGAAAATTGGAGTTTAAGTAAATTGATAAGTATAAATGAATATTGCAATATGGGTATCAAACTGAAGGGGTTTAGGAAATTTTATTGCCGAAAATATTTTTAGGGAGGGCTGCCACCTGTTTGAAAATTTTTATTATATTAAATTGATAAAATAAATGAAATCTATATCTACATCTATACATATAATAAAATCGTAACAGGTCGATGTCAGTAACTTATAGATATTAAAGAAAAATTAATATGGTGGGTTTTTATTAAAGCTACAGAAGCCAAATAAACAATTTTTAGAATTTTTGAATCTCTGTCTGTCTGTATATTTGTACGCGCATCAGTCGAAAACATGGAATTGAATGCAGTTTTCACCGATGTATCGCTAGAGATCTAGCTTCCAATATAGAAGAAAAATTAGAGAGTTGCCACCTGTGTTTAAAATTTCAGTTAAGGTCAATTGATACGGTAAAGTGAATACTGCAATATGGCTGTCAAAAGAAAGAAATTTGCAAAGGCTTACAGCTGAAAATATTTTTGTGGAAGGTTTCCACCTATTTGAAAACTTTAATTTAATGTAATTGATAGCATAAATTGAATATTGCAATATTGGCATCAAACTAAAGAAGCTAGGAAATTTTAATGCTGAAAATATTTTTAGGGGATTTGCCAACTGATTGATTGATTCATTAAAATTTGTAAAATAAATGAAATATCGCAATACGAAATTAAACTAAAGAGGATTAGGAAGCTTACTTTTGAAAATATTCTTGAAGCGGGTTGCCACTTATTTGAAAATTTTAATTCAGTTAAATTTATAATAAAAACTCAACTTTGAAGTTAATAATATATTACCATATACATATATATGTATATTTACCGCAATGGTGTCATAGTTCAAAAATTAAAAATTTTGAGTTGCAGAAATTACCTCTACTTCTATGTTGTGTGTAAAAATTGCATAGCTGTATCGATTATGTACCAGTATCTCACTATGTAGAACCAAATATGCAGTCATTTTAACTATGCGTGTATATGTATGTATGAAATTCAAAACTTGAAAGCCGTTTTGCTATTTTGAATTATGACACTATTGAAGTATATGAGTCATATGTATTTATCTAAAAATTAAAAAGTATTTTTTTGAGAAATGAAGTTTGTTTTTGTATAAATATGTCCAACGCTTTATTACATTTCCTATATATGGAAGTGAAGTTTTTTTATACTAAAGTTTTTCGAAAGTTTTGTGTAGCCCCTTCGGTTAAATTTAAATATCTCGATAACCGCTGCTCCTATTTTAGTGAGCATACGATGTATAATTTATAAGCTAATACAATTTCTAATATTATTCAGTAATACCTTTAATACTTGATATAAGAAAACCCATTTGCTTTTTTTGAGGTTATAAAAAATTGGCCTCTCCGTCTCAGAAAAAAAATCTCAGCTATAGACCTAATTATGAAGAATCCAATGCTATTTTAAAATTTTTGGGATCGGCAAAACCAAACAAGCGACAGCAAAAATAGTGACACTATTTGCAGCAATACTCTGTTAAACTTCCACCTAAGGCTTAACTGTCATCGATGATGTTAATATTGACCTTGGGAAAATGTTATGTATAGTAATCGAAAAAATAATCAGTAACACAGCCGTTTTCACATTCGAAAATGCATTATTTTTCCCACGGATATGTTCTAGGAAAAGTGGGGCAATGAATACGATTTAACATGAATTCTTTGCGACTTTTTGGATATATTAGAGTGCTGATTACATATTAAACAGTAATAGAATCTAGAACTCATAAGAAATACATTACATTATTTATCACCCATGTAATGCACTACTACTTTTCCCTCTGGGTTACTATAAAATTGCAAAGTTGGAATGACAGTTAAGTCCCAGTCCCAAGTTCTAACGTCAGCAAGTACTCTTTGTGAAAACGACGCCGCTATGAGTCAAATTTAATTTAATGTGATATCGATGTTTTTTGTTTTTTTTGCAGTATTTTTTGATATTAGGGGTTTTTTCTTCTTCTTCTTCTTATTGGCGCTGTAACCGCCTAGGCGATTTCAGCAAAGCACACCGATCGTTTCTCTTCTGTGCCAACTGCCGCCAATTGGAAACGCCAAGTGAAGCCAAGTCCTTCTCCACCCGATCTTTCTATCGAAGGGGGGGGCTTCCCCCTTCCTCTGCTACCACCATCGGATTCCGAGTTGAATCCCTGTAGGGAAACGAACTAGTGCGGAACTGGTTCGGTTCTAGTGCGTTTGGAACCATGACTAGTACGCTTTCCCTGCAGGGAAACCGCGGACTAGTGAATCAAATTTCTAGTTCCGTACTAGGTCTTTATCGCCAAAAAGGAACTAGACCGATAGGAACTAGATCCCCACCAGTCCAAAATCGGCGAAAAGTGGTACTTTTAAGAAACTAATTTTTTTCAGTTTTTTCACTAGAAATCTATATCTAAAGTGACGAATTTAGAAATGGTTCGGAACTATAGAAAAAGGGATGCAGAACGAACTAGATCCTATTTGTCGAATTTAGAACTATTTCGGAGCTATCGAATCAGGGATGCCGCGGGGGTCTTGTTTACTTTACATAGATATGTGTTCGGCGGCTTTTTCGTTCAAATAGGCTTCTATTCTATGCTTCGCAGATGCTTTTTCATAGCGGTAATACAAAACTAAAATTTGTGTTAACATTTCAACATCTTGGGAATCTAAGAAATAACAGCGAGCACCACTGCAAACTCAGCTACAGCTAAAGGTATGTAAACGTACATTTCATACAATCATTCAAACAAATTTAATTTAAAATTTAAAACACACTTCTTCCAAAATATCTTAAAATCGCACACACGGAAGAACCAAAAAGATTGAAAAATCATGATACTTTCTTTCTTTCTTTCTTTCGTCTGTCGATTTTAGAACTGGTTCGGAACTAGTTCGGAACTCTCGAAAAAGGGATGCAGCGGGGGGCAATTGACACTTCTTAGGACATCGCCATGGTAAATTCGCCAGTTGCTTGCATGCAAAAGAGATTTATCGCGAACCAGTACTGGGTCTAAATGTACTAGAAGCGCACCAGTTCAGAACTAGAGATTTTCCCCACAGGGTTAATTCTCTTTTGCATGCTAGCGACTGGCGAATTTAACATTGCGATGTCCTAGGAAGTGTCAATTGTCCCCCGTTGCAACCCTTTGGCTCTAGTTCCGAACCAGTTCTAAGTTCGACAGATAAGATCTAGTTCGTTTTGCATCCATTTTTCTATAGTTCCGAACCAGTTCCAAGTTCGACAGATGAGATCTAGTTCGTTCTGCATCCCCTTTTCTTTAGTTTCAAACCAGTTCCTAATTCGACAGATGAGATCTAGTTCGATCTGCATCCATTTTTTATGTATAGTGCCCAACCTGTTATAAATTCGTCACCTTAGATCTACATTTCTAATCAGGCTTGTCGAAACATTTCCCTTTTATATTAAATACGATGGGTTGAAGGAAGGACAATACCATCACAAATGTTTAAGCGCATTTATTAAAAATGTATAAACCACATTAGTAGTAGTATTAAACTTAAGTAGTAAGTAAAAAACAAAAGTGCGTTCTGCTTAAAAGTGAAAATTTTAGTTCACTTGGCCTTACTTGTCTAAGTTTAAGCAAATTGATTTTTAAGTAAATTCAGTTCTTTTTAAGCTTATATGTATATGAAGTACTTCGAAAGTTTTTGTCGTACTTAGCTTAAATAAGATATACAGTCAGTCAATAAAGTTTAGGCACAGCGAAGTTTTTACAATAGCGGCAACTATTTTTTAAATATTTTAATGTTCCCTAATCTATACATATAATAAAATTGTAACAGGTCGATGTCTGTACATTATAGATTTTAAAGAAAAA
>NW_023470647.1:0-4811 GCF_013731165.1 Rhagoletis pomonella | reverse complement strand
GGGTGAGTTTTATTCCGCATCGCTATCGCCGTCAGAGCAACAGTCGTCGTCAATTTCTGGGAATAGAGCGCACCATGGTTTCATCTTGTCTGACGTGGCAATGGTGCTGTAACGTCGCTTGGTACGTTGATTTCCGTCGACATCCTCGATGACATACCGGTCGTAGCGTAAAACTTTCTTTACCACGTACGGGCCCTTGTATTTAGGCTGCAGCTTCCTCGACTCGCCTGTACTTGGGGGTGGAGCTTCAAGCAGCACCAAATTTCCTTCTTTATATGGAACAGGTTTACGATGTTTCGCATTGAATCTAGTTTTCCATTTCTGGCGAGCTTCGTCAATATTTTTCACGGCCTCGCTGCGTCGACCATTCATATGCAGCTCCTCGTTGTCGTGAAGTGCCGCCAAGAGCTTATTTCCACTCAAATCACGTAGTGGGAAATCGTAAACAAGATCTATTGGAGCGAACTTCGTTGTAGCGTTGATCTTCGTATTCATTGTCCACTGAAGCATGCGGACATCGGTATCCCAATCTTTAGGATCATTCGTAGATGGTTTCAAGTACGCCAACACAGCTTGGTTAACGCGTTCCGCTAAGCCATTTGAGCGAGGAGTGCGCACTGCTACCTTCACATGTTGGATGTTAAGAGACTCAGTAAATGTTTCGAACGCTGAGGAAGTGAATGCTGACCCTCGATCGGTAACAATTCGTTGCGGTAGTCCAAAGTAAAGCGTTAATTGGTTCATAGCATCGATGACTGGCTTTGTTTTCGTCGACCTGGTGGGAACTATGATGCAGTATCTCGTGAGAGCGTCGACAATTACCAGAACGTATTCGTAACCACGACGGCTTTTCGGAAACGGCCCCAGGTGATCAAGGTGCAGTGTATGGAATGGTAAGGGCGGAGTGTCCATCCCATACAATTCACATTGCCTTCGTAATGGTTGTCGGTGATAGCAACACTCTAAGCAAGAGCCGATATAGCCCTTCACAAAGTTTCGCAAACGTGAAAACCAGAAATGTTGCAGTACTCGCTTAATGGTTCCATCCAGTCCGGGATGTCCTATATCGTCATGACAGACCCTGACAATTCGCCACCGCATCCCTTTTGGCACGACCAGAAGTAACCGCCCGTTTTCACCCTTCCAGAACAGTCGGTGATCTTTCAGTGCATACTCAGCGACGATTTTGTTCCGTTGATCTGAATGAACTGAGCCTTGCAGCAGATCCACTATGTTTTTAAGTTTCTCATCTTGCCTCTGCATAGCCGAAACCCAGTCAGATACTGATACCGACAACACCTTACATGCAACGTCCTCTACGATCGGTGTTCCCTCGACTGGCGCACGACTCATTGCGTCGACGTGAGCCATTGACACCCCAGCTCGGTGAATAATCGCAAAGTCAAATTCTAAAAGCTTTAGAAACCACCGCGCCACTCTGGGCACCATAGGCTTGCACATTTTAGCGGTTGTCATCGAGTGACAGTCGGTGACGATGGTGAACCTCTTACCCAATAGGAACATCCTAAACCGCTCGCACGCTTCAACCACCGCCAAAACCTCCAACTCATACGCATGATAGTTCCTTTCTTGCGGCGTACATGCTCGACTAAAATACGCGACCGGTTTTAACCCATTCCCAGCCTCCACTTGCAGAAGAATAGCAGCAATTCCCATGCTAGACGCGTCCGTATGAATTTCGTGGTTTCTAGCAACGTCGTATATTGTGAGCACTGGCGCCTCACTAATAGCCTTTATCAAATGCTTAAAAGCACCTTCACACTCCTTACCCCAAACAAACTCTGCGCCCTTCTTCGTAAGTTGCGTCAACGGTTTAGCAATCAATGCGTAGCCAGGTACAAACTTACGGAAAAATCCGGTTAAACCTAAAAAAGTCTAACTTCCAGCTGAGTACTCGGCTTCGGATACCCCTTTATTGCTTCGGTTTTCCGACCCCCTGGCGTTATGCCATCTGCACCTACCTCATGCCCTAAGAAGGTAACATGACTTCTCATAAACGTGCATTTCGAAATTCTCAAAGTTAACCCCTCGTCACGAATAATTTTCAAAAACTTTTCGAGATAGTACAAATTTTCTTCCACGGTATGTGTCGCTATTATTACCTCATCTACGTAGCTCACAACAAATTTACTTAACGGGGCAACTAACTGCGTCATCATACGCTGGAAAGTGCACGGAGCGTTACGCAATCCAAATGGCATTCTATTAAATTCAAAATGCCCATTGTGAGTTACAAACGCTGTCAACGGTTTAGCCTCCTCCCCCAACTCGATTTGATAATAACCCGACATAAGATCTAAAGTGGTGAAAAACTTTTTCCCCGAAAGCGTAGCTAATACTCCATCCACTGTAGGCATCAACCACGGTTGCTTTTCTGTAACAGCGTTGAGCTCGCGGAAGTCAACACATAACCTCTCTTCTCCGTTCTGTTTACGCACCAAAACAATGGGTGATGCATACAGTGAATCAGACTTTCGTATTATTCCCAATTGTAGCAGCTCATCAACTATCTCCTCCACAATGCGTTGCTTCGGGATAGGTATATTATACGGTTTCTTTGCAATTGGTTTACCGGAAGTGACCTTTATTTCCATTTTAAATCGTTTTGATTTACCTAACTCAGGAAGCCTTTCCCCAAAACAATCTGCGTAAGAATTAATCAAATCAATAAGACCCTCTTGGACACTTAGCGGTAGATTATTGCCCATGTCCAGCGCTTCGCCACCAATCCTCATTACCTTACACGAATTACCCTCAATGATAACCTTGCCTTTAGACAACAAATCGATTCCTACAATTGCTTCGTATGCCATTGCTGCATCATCCACGACTAACATTTCAACGAATCTTGTCACTTCATCAATCTTAAGTTTTGTTATTAACTTTTCACGACAAACGGTTTCCCCACCCGCAAATCCAAACAACTTCTCCTCGCAAGCGTCAAAACTTTCCCCAATTCGTAGTGCAATTGATCGTTTGATCAATGACCTGCAACTGCCAGAATCAATAAGCGCATTACACTGTATTTCGTTCTTGCCGATTAAAGTTATACCTTTACAAAGCTCTTTGCACACACTTCGCGTAGAAACTTTGTTCACTAGTGTGTCAGCTTCCTCCACTTCACCCTCAGACTCATTACTAATTTGATTTGTTCTCTCGCGCTGCTTGAATTCAGTTATTTTACGTGGCTTACTGCAATTCCTCGAAATGTGCCCCCTTTCTCTGCAATTAAAGCAAATAGGACCAGTTGCGTTATATTTTACATCATTCGTGTTGCTATTTTGCACCACTGGTCTTTCAACTTTCTTTAAAAATTCATTTTGTTTACATTGATTCGTATTGCTCCCGTGTATATTAATCAACGACTGCAACAAATCAGCACATTTCGAGAAATGCATTGCGCTCAACGTTTTTCGCAATCCCTCATCATTCAACCCATTTATTATATACCGAATTATCGCACAATCTTCAATAAACTCTCTTCGCCCCATCGCTAATATTTTATAGTAAAATTCAACAACACTCTCTCCTTTACCCATCTTAGTATTCATTAACCGAATGTGAGCATCAGCTGAATTTTTAACGTAAGGGAAATCTGTTAAAAACTGACTTACAAATTCAGTCCATTCTTTAAACACTGGCTGCGCATCTGCCCACTGTTTAGCAACACCTTTAAGCTTACTGAGGACAGCGAAAGTGAGCAGGGTATCCTCCCAACGATATAAATTTCTCAGCTGCTCAATTCTTTCTATAAACTGAATTGATGAGTATGCATTGTCACATGGATTAAACTCTAGCAATACTGCTGCTACTTCACCCGGTGTGTATCTTGCTCTCACGTACATTGTCTCTTGCAACGACACTGGATGAATGTTTGTTGTGAAATCATTCGGCTGCAACCCGAACACTTTCCTTTGCATGGGTTCTACATTGCTCGGTGATGATGACGTGGCATTCATTTGAGTTGTCTGCTGCTGCGTATAAAGTGGCACGTTCGCTTGTGTCGATGAGAACGTTGGCCACTGCGTTTGCGTCGACGGCGGCGCACATATTTGCGTTGAAATCGGCTGTGAACCATAAGCTGTATTGTTTAGCCAAGGCGTTGTAGAGACTGGAAACGTTGACCATTGCGTTTGCGTCGACGGCGGCGCACATATTTGCGTTGAAATCGGCTGTGAACCATAAGCTGTATTGTTTAACCAAGTCGTTGTAGGGAATGGAAACGTTGGCGGCGCCTGCGCTAACGTCATAGCATTCAACTGTCCATACGACGATGCGGCAAGTGATGTACCCGACAGCAACTGCGTGTCTGCTTGCTGTATGTTTGACTGCTTGAACGATAAAGTATCTCGCGACGACGAACTGCTCTGCCCAAAACTACTTTGCATGCCCATCGTGGTCACCAGAGCGTTCGGCATCGATGAACGAAGAGTCTGCAGCTGTGCCGTCAATAGCTCTACGGCACCACTCAGGCAACTCACCTGTTCCTCCAACTGCTTCCTGACTTCCGAATCGTTACTCGCTGATGCATCGCTCCTTTCTTGACCAGCACCATCGCTGGGGGCAGCTCCTAGCGTCGTCATTACTTCCTCGATATTTTTGCTTACCACCTCCTCGTCCAGTTGCTGTAATCTGCTAATTAGCTCCGCCTTGTTTCCGCTCGTCTTTTGCTCCAACTTTTGCAGCACACTTTTCAGCTGCATTACTGTGAGGTCGTTTAGGTTCATCCCACTTCTGATAATCTGTCACTCAAAGACAGATTTTAACAAGATGACCGTTGTTTATTTATT
>NW_023470646.1:0-4812 GCF_013731165.1 Rhagoletis pomonella | reverse complement strand
GCAAAAATATAAAAACACTAGCAATTACCCGGCGTGCTTCGCTGCGCCTTAAATGTATTTTTGTGTTGTAACTCTCCCCCTAAGCTCTTATGGCCTCATTTACAAAATATTTTTAAAGAACTTTATGAAGTTAGATTTAAAAAAAATCGATCTATGAAGCATTGTTTATTTTTTTTTTTTGAGTTAATATATTTTCGAAGGTAATTAGAAAATATGTAAAGAACCGACTTTCTCTTGGAAATTTAATTTATAATCTTATAACTGGAGTCTACTATTGCACCCTTTCCTCAAACGTGTATTGATTCAATATTCAAATAACGTATATTTATATAATTTGAAAAAATCTCCCTACTATACAAATATGTACAGCAATATTAAGTAATATTTTCAAATGTTGTGAGAGGGAGTAACAAAACAAAATTACTTTCAAGGCGCAGCGAAGCACGCCGGGTATTCGCTAGTGTCACATGAAATTAACTGAGCAAAGTACAATGAATAGCTGTTAAACAATGTTTCACGCACCGGCACCATCTACTTTAAATGAAACATACTTATTTTCGTGAGGGATACTCACACACCATATACTTTTCTATTGAAATTTTTCTTGAATTTTCTTAGCTATAAACCTCCAACGAATGCAAAACCGTGGAAATCAGTTCGTGCATTCTGGAGTTATAGCGTGGCGTCAGGAAGGAAAACCCTACTTATTTTTATATTAATTTTTATATTAAAGAAGATTAAAGAACTGTCCGCATTACACAATTTTATTTTTCACAAAAACGGTATTCATGAATTTTAAAATTTTTTTTTTATTTGTTTCCGCATCGCATATTTTTGACATAACAGCTTTCATTTTATGCCCATATTAAACAAATACAGCCTAAGTTTACCCGGGTCCACGTTTTGGTCTGTATCTCGAGACCCTAGTCACCCAGCTATATGAAAAGTGCTCAATCTTAAAGCATTCATGAACAGCTTTCATTTGATACCCATATTGAACAAATACACCCAAGGTTACCCAGGTCCACGTTTTGGTCTATATCTCGAGACCCTAGTCACCCAGCTATTTGAAAAGTGCTCTATCTTAAAGCATTCACGAACAGCTTTAATTTGATACCCATATTAAACAAATACATCCTAAGGTTACCCGGGTCCACGTTTTGGTCTGTATCTCGAGACCCTAGTCACCCAGCTATATGATAAGTGCTCAATCTTAAAGCATTCAGGAACAGCTTTCATTTGATACCCATATTGAACAAATGTACCCAAGGTTACCCAGGTCCACGTTTTGGTCTATATCTCGAGACCCCAGTCACCCAGCTATATGAAAAGTGCTCATTCTTAAAGCATTCATGAACGGCTTTCATTTGATACCCATATTGAACAAATACACCCAAGGTTACCCAGGTCCACGTTTTGGTCTATATCTCGAGACCCTAGTCACCCAGCTATATGAAAAGTGCTCTATCTTAAAGCATTCATGAACAGCTTTAATTTGATACCCATATTAAACAAATACATCCTAAGGTTACCCGGGTCCACGTTTTGGTCTGTATCTCGAGACCCTAGTCACCCAGCTATATGAAAAGTGCTCAATCTTAAAGCATTCATGAACAGCTTACATTTGATAACCATATTGAACAAATACACCCAAGGTTACCCAGGTCCACGTTTTGGTCTATATCTCGAGACCCTAGTTATTTTTTAAAAATTTTCTTTGCTACAAACCTCACGGAGCCCGAGCCCTTTCCAACGAATGCAAAACCGTGGGAATCGGTTCGGCGGTTCTTGAGTTATAAGATTACCAAGGAAATGTAACTTCTTTTTATATATGTATATAGAATATAGATACGGTGACCATATTTTTTTCATTAAAATACAGAACACCTCAAAATCAACTACAAAGCTTTGACAAGGATTTAGTTGCTTATACATACATGGGCGAAAACTTCATAAAATTTTGGTTGATCTAAACAGAATTGGGTGGTTCACAAGGTGTCGTACTTGTCGTATTGTTGTATGTTGTAAAGTTTTTAACGGCTAATAAATGTTTAGAGGACTTGAAATCACCACCAACTATTTTTTAATTGTGTGAAATTTCATAATAAAACTTTTATGTTAACTTGCGATTTCCTTAAATATAGTTTTAGCCGTTTAAAGTTTATGACATACAACAGTACGACAGTATACAACACCTTGTGAACGCCCTAAATCAAATACCCACAAGTGACCTTGTGATATTATTTTTATAATCAGCATATAATTTAAGTTGGTTGTACAAAAATTTAACCAAATTTCCAAATATAACATATTTATTGAAAGTATTGCTACAAATAAATAAATATATATATACATGTAACTATATGTACATAAACATAACCATTTCTAATTCATACGGGCTTAGATTTTTTTTTTTGCAGTTAGAAAAAAAAGACTAGAAGCATTTCATTACCTTCTGTATTTTTCAGAAGAATGAATTTTTTGTAATAAAGCATCGTTTGCTTTTAGGTAGTCTTTAAACTCTAGACAACTGATATCATAGTTGTACTTAGTAACTAAAATTGCTTTAATCGTTTCTATTTTAATTTGTGTTTTTTCATTAGTCCAAATGTTGTTTAAAATAGAGAATACTCTTTCAGTAGGGGCGTTTGAACCTGGCAAACATAAAGCGAATCCAACAATTTTTAAAATGTTTTTACAAGGTATATCATTTTGATTAAAATGTTTAAAAATGCCCACCCATCTCTCAGCTGCAAACACCTGGTTATCTGACCAATCTGTAATCATGTCCGAAGTCACATAGCTTTTGACACACGTGAATTCGTCAAACAGTTCGCCATCATTTATAATTATTTCATTCCTCTTTTCCATAACATATGTACAACTTGCTTCTATTTGGTCCCAAGAAGGCACTGAGCGGAGAAGAACCCACCCTAAAACTTCAACTTATACGAATGCTTTGTCCCATTGATTCAAATAATCAATACAACTATTATAAAAATTGCCCGCATGTACTTTGATGTTATCTAAATTCAATTCATTTGATTCTCTGATAATTTTCTGAACGACTAAAGGCAAAAACTCCTCATCTTTTCGCCGCGTGATTTTAAACTTCAGATCCTTTATCATCATTGATACTTCTGCCATGCATATCATCTGCGACTCAATTTGTACAATATAATTATGGAAAAGGGTTGCCTGGCAATGTGCAAAAAAAAGCCAGACTTCAGAGCAATGGTCAATGAAAAACTGTTTCAAAATGGTTGGACATTTTTCTTGCGATAAAAAGTATATTTTTAATAACTTAAAAAGTTTTAAAATTCTTTCTATATCGGGTTTCACAGTAAGCCATCTAGTCTTGCTAAATCCCATTGATTTCCTATATTCTATATCAACTGTATCGCAAATTTCTTTTAATTCTTCTACGCGAACTGTGTAAATATAAAAAAAGGAATATATTTTTACGACTATTACTTCGACATCTATTGGAAGACATTCGATGGATGTTTGAATACAATTATTCAAAACGTGAGCAGCACAGTTTATTCCAATAAGCGGCTTTCCAATAGATGCCTGAAGTTTACAGTACAAATTATTTTTGCCTAGTCTTCTGGCGCCACCAAAATTACAATTCGTATTATCTGCACAAATAGCAAGCAGTTTTTCATTTATGTAAAATTTTTTTTTTAAAGACCATACATATATTTCGTCAAGATGTCAGACGATTCACCTGGCAGGCCACTGACCTCTAATATTTTTACTTGAATCCCTTTGTGTGGCGCAAAATAGCGGACAAGTATTGGACATAGTTTTATGCTTCCATGATTTGAACAATCTACGTACACTGTGACGAAGTCTGTTACGCACAAATCGGGTTTCGTTTGCTGAATGGAATTTGGGGCCAGGACGTTACAGATTATAGATTCACATTTTGTGCGAGCGCAAGAATATTTGTCATCGAAGCAATGTTTTATTAGTTTCGAAGTGCAATCGTTTGAGCGAAAAGAGTGGTTGTGTTTCACTGTATGAAACGCCCATGTGCCTTCGTTGATGCATACTTTCTTTTCGTTGCTATCAATTACCTCCTTATGAAAAAAATTTGATATTGTTTTGCTGGACGACAGCGCAATATTGGCTTTTTTATGTTTGTTCGTCGCTAAGTGTTGTTGAATGTCGAGTTTGCCGCCATTAGCTATGGAAAATATCGCTTGGCACTTCAAACACTTCACTTCGCTTGTGTTATTGGTTTTAGTTATAAAGCTATATTGGTTTTGCAAGTCCGCGTTGAAAATGCATTTTCGTCGTGGCGGCATTACGCTAAAAACAACGAATTTGACAATTATCTACATATGTGTGTATAAAGTTTAATTCTCATAGTATTTCAAATAAAATTTACCAGGATTTAATCGATCTTTTTCACCGGCTACTTTGATCAACATCCAACGCGAGTTTCTTCGTTTATCCACCTTATTTCGTTAACAGCTGATGTGACAAGTGCTGTGTGCAGTGATGCCAATTTAATAGAAAATAGTTATTTTCCAATGTTAAGTAGCAACCAATTATTTGCTCATCGTTTGAAATTTATTTTCGCACTTCGGTAATATTATAATACAGAACAAATACAGGACATATTTTCAAATACAGAACATTTTTGCTGTTTTTATTAAAAAATAATTCACACAGAACATTATATTGAAATACAGTACTGTTCTGTATAATACAGAATGGATGGCCACCGTACATATATGTGATCATAAGTGGGCGCTGCCACGCCCATTTTCCAAAATTTTACCATAAACGTATTTCTTGGTA
>NW_023470645.1:4504-4814 GCF_013731165.1 Rhagoletis pomonella | reverse complement strand
AACCAATTGGTGATCAAACTCCAACCAATAACTTATTATTTGCTATATGGCGATCCTGCCAGGCTCATAAAATAAATACAAATTATTGGCTTTAAAAGGCGATACCGCCAGCCGAAAAATAATTAAAAATTTTTATAAAATAATTTATTCGACTCTACAAGGCGATATCGCCAGCCGTAGTTAAATAAAATAATTTATGTGGCTCATAGCGGCACCGCTAGCCGAAAAAAAAATAATAAAATCCAAATTTATGAGGATTGAAACCCAAAAATAGAAGACATCGACGACGCGCGACGACGAAGTGGAATAT
>NW_023470645.1:0-4494 GCF_013731165.1 Rhagoletis pomonella | reverse complement strand
CCCAAAAATAGAAGACATCGACGACGCGCGACGACGAAGTGGAATATTGGTAATATGACTGGCAGCAAATATTGATAATTTGGAGACAAAACGGCAGCGTAAGGTAGAAAAAAAAAAAAAAAAATTTTTTGAAATGATTAATAAATAAAAAGAATATAAACCTCTTAGAAAACTCTGGCACGCCTTATGGCCGCCATCTAAATAGCAGTAATTTGCTTAGGGGTAAAGGTTAAAAATTAATTATTGAAATTTTTTTTTTCTCTCTTCTCTCTCTGTACAATAAAAATAATGCAAAGGATTTCGACCGAAGAGGAGTCTGATAAAAAATATCATAAAGAAATCAATAGACTTTTTCAAAAGTGTGTAGACACACTTATTGAAGGTACAAAACAGATCCTCGAGAGTCGCAAATCCGAAAAAATCGGACCTAAACCGATTAATATTGAAGAGTATAGGAAAAGAAACAAACTAAATAAAACAGAAGATATCCCAGAAATTCCTGCCCCACAAATTGTACATAGAAGAAAAAGGGCAGGAAGAAAAGTAAAAAGCCGAGTAGAATTAGCAAAGTTATATCAACAACTTAACTTTGCTAATAGCTCAGATAAAAGATTAAAATTACAAGAGGAAATTAAAAATGTTAAAACACAAATAAAGAATAAACATTTTTTAAACAATAAATTTTTAAAGTAAATTTGAACGCTTATGTTAAAATTCATATACTTTTAATAACCTTTTTCTCATGGATAGTGCATTGCCCGATGATCTTGACTACGAGGCAATAAACAAAATTGTAGATGATCTAGAGTGTGAAAACTCAGAAACTCGTAGATCAAGATCACGAATTAGGGGAAGTAATAGATCCCATTTAAATCACTTAAAACAATTTTGGTTACGTATAGGTATGGGTAGGGAACCCACTATGGAAGACTTAGTATATCCTTCCACATTGGCAGAAGAAGTAAATAGATTAATAAGGAAAACATTCCCTGAAGAATATTAAAATTTGTACATTAAATGACGAGTTTATGAATAAATAAAAATAAAATATTAAAATCGAAATTTTATTTTCTTTCAAACATGACTTGGTGGAAAATTGCACTAAACGGAATATTAATAGGAATAACAGGTTATGAGGTAGGAAAAGAAACCTCAGGTGAAAAAACCTATGAAACTAAAGTAGTCAAATATGAACCACATTCTATTGTAGAAAACGCGGAAGAAGTTTCCGATAAGTGGTTGACTGCTTTTGCATGTGTAGCTACATGTTTAATTGTTGCAATTGCAATTTTGATAAAAAATTATATTAAAAATAAATTGAGACAATTAAACAATGTGCAACAACGCGTGTAACTTTCCCAATAGAAATGAATCAGTGGAAAGACATCCATGACACATTATTGGAAGAAAAAATTAAAGCTAATAAATCGTATAAGTGCATAAACAAAAGTGCTCCAATATCACCAGAAACCATAACAAAGCATCTGAATATAATTTTAGAAGCTCTAAATGGCATAAGGCAGGTGATCGAATCCGTAAATAACATACTCACCGAAGAACATCAAAGAGAAGCTTACCAATTTTTCTCCGCCGTACGAGATAAACTTGTATCTTCTCTAGCTAGACACAATCTAGAATTTGATGTACCAAATACAACAAAAGAAGAAATTCAAATAGATTTTGTACTACTTCTGTCTGAACGTGTTCCTAGCCGAACCAACTCACCTTCATTAACTCAAGCCACACCGGTGGAAGAACTTAAAATAGAAATACCGATAATACACGTCACAATGCCACAAACCGTAGTAGAATTTATCAAAACTGCTTCGTCAGTACTACCAGAGTTTGATGGTAAACCAGAAAATCTGCATAGCTTCCTAGATGCACTTGATATACTCGAGCAAATCAAGGATACACACGAGGCATTGGCCATTACCATGATAAAAACAAAGCTGAAAGGTACAGCAAGAAATTTTATCAGTAATGAGACCACAATCGCCCAAATAAGAACCAAATTACATACCGCAATAAAGGGAGAATCAGTGGAGGTTTTGACCGCTAAACTACTGAACATCCAACAGCGTAGCAAAACGGCTAACCAATACACAGCAGAGATTGAAAAAATCACAAGGTCGTTAGAAGGAGTATATAGCTGGTAAAGAAAATCATATCGCGGATGCATTATCCCGCATAACCATTACAAATTTAAAAGATATGTCAGTGGAAGCAAACAAAATATTTAAAATAACAACAAGATCAGCAGCTAAAAAGACCAATAATAAAACTGAAGTCAAAGAAAGTCACAAAGAGAACCCCAAAATTTACGAAGCGCTAAATAAATTTGAAGTAAAAAGACATGTCGAGCTCGTTTTCAATCCTCCGAAATTATATTTCAAAAAAGGAAAGAAAATTTGTAGCAATTTTGATACAAGCAACCTAATTGTTGAGGATAAGATTGACTTAGGACAATTCTTTACCAGGCTCGAAAGAGAAGCCGGCAATTTAGGACTTGTACAAGTACAGTTGTCCTTAGGGGACAAATTGTTTAAAAAGAATTATACTGCAGTAGGCAAATTTATGGAAATGGGAAATAAAGTTCTCAAAAAGTTAACAATCGCTCTAACCCCAGAGGTTATATGTGTGACAAATCCCGGGAAAATTAAAGAAATTCTGCACAAATATCATGACGATCCTATTAGTGGTAGCCACCCAGGAATAAATCGCATGACAGATAAAATCAAGCAGAAATATAGCTGGCTGAATATGAAAAATGACATACGAAAATATGTAAAGAACTGCATCCACTGCAAGAAAAATAAAATTAATAAACATATCAAAGAACCAATGACAATAACAGAAACACCTCCGAAGGCTTTTGATATTGTACAAATCGACACAGTCGGCCCATTGCCAAAGTCGATAAATGGAAACGAATATGCAGTTACCATTATATGCGATCTAACCAAATATTTGGTAGCGATTCCAGTTCCAAGCAAACATGCAACAACTGTCGCTAAAGCCATATTCGAGCATTTCATCCTGATTTATGGCCAAATGAAAACAATTTTAACAGACATGGGCACAGAATACAAAAATAGCCTGTTCAAAGAACTGTGTAAATTGTTAAAAATTGAGCATAAAACTTCTACACCGTACCATCACCAGACTTTGGGTACTGTAGAACGCAGTCACCGGACATTCAACGAATATATGCGTGCATACATATCCAGTGACAAAGACGATTGGGATGAATACCTCAGGTATTTCGCTTATTGTTACAATACAACGCCATCAACAACACATAATTATTGTCCTTTCGAACTAATATTCGCAAAACAACCACCAAATTATGAATTTTTGGAAGAAAATGAAATTAGCCCGGTATACAACCATGAGGCGTATGACAAAGAAGTAAAATACAAACTTCAAATAGCACAGCAAAGAGCAAGCAAATTAATTCAAGAAGCTAAAGAAAAGCAAAAATCCAATTATGACAAAAATAGCTATAGTAAGGAAATTAAAATAGGAGATTTAGTATTAATTAGAGAAGAGGCCTCCCATAAGTTAGAGAATAGATATACAGGACACTATAAAGTTAAAACCATTGATGAAAATAACAACTATACTTTAATTCCACATAGCATAGGAGATAGCAATAAAAACAAAAAGGAAATCGTAATTCATAAAAATAGGCTTAAACCAATTTAAAACCTTTAAAAATAAGCATGCCACTTTATCCATAATAATAATTTAGAAAAAAAAAAATAATAATACACATAAGCATTCCAATTTACTCAACCTTATATACGGCACAAGCCAAAAGAAAACAAAATCAAATATCACATAAAATATACAAACAAACAAAAAAAAAAACAAAAGGAAAACACGTAACAAAACAATGGTAACAAGATCCTAAAACGATTAAAATTTTGTCAACCCAAACAAACATCAAGCGGTTCACTGAATCAGTAAAATAGATATATATAGTTGACTACAAATATATATATCTATTTTTTTTTAAGAGGGAAGGTGTAGCATAAGCATATCGCCCTTTTTACTTTAATTGTCATGTGCACATAAGTAATGTATAAACAAATAGGAATGTACACAAACAACAGTTTACCCAAATCAGTTACATTGAACTCAGCGGGAGTTTATGCAAAGACTGCATTCATCGCACATAGCGAGGATCTTGTTACACTTGTGCGGACGGTCAAAGACACCGCCAAAGACAGTCGCAGTGACTAACTGATCCACAACGTCAGTTTGTCAATGCGACTGACATATTTATATATTTATTGCAACCATATGTTGACTTAGCATATTTTAGAGTTATGTAGTTAGTTTGTAGGTATTAGTAGTATATTTGTATACATTCTAGTTCGTAAATAATTTGTAAGTGTTAGTGTAAGAATTTGGTATAAAAGAAAGTGAAATCAATAAAGTAAACCAATTGGTGATCAAACTCCAACCAATAACTTATTATTTGCTATA
>NW_023470644.1:0-4815 GCF_013731165.1 Rhagoletis pomonella | reverse complement strand
TTTTTCTTGATTGTCATTTATGGCAATAGTAATTGCCTCGTCAATAGCATAGAGTTCACCAAAAGTGGATGACGCCCTGAAATCAAAGCAGTAGAGGTGTTCAGTGTTTTTGGAGTAGTTATATACTCCAAAACCGGTACTTTCTTCGGTTATAGACGCATCCGTGTACATTATGCAGAAGTTATTGCTTTTGAAGTTTTTAAGCATGCTATAATGATAGGATTTGAGACTTTCACTAGACATTGATGCTTTTTTGTGTGGTATGTTTTTATCAAGGATTTGAATACTAGAGACTGAAGTGTGACGGCAAACCGGATCAAGACGGTCCAGAAAGTTGGAGAATTTACTGTATACATTAGAGTAGCTGGAGTTAAGATGCGGATTTGAGGTTATAGAGTTTGAGATGGGATCTTCAAAGGCAAGGATTTTGATTAATTCTTTAGCAGTAAGCCATACAGCGCGTTCTTTAGGTGGAAGTTCATTGGCCAGAGCGTACATAACTGGAATTGGAGTCGATGGGGTTAGCCCAAGACATCTTCTCAAGAATTTGTTTTGTAAGGTGCATATTTTCTTAACAGATGTTTTAGCACAGTTGGATGCCGTGGTGCTGCAGTACTCTATTTTGGACCTTACAAGAGACTTGTAGATGTTTAAAGCCTTTTGGGGGTATAGACCTGATTTAATGTTGGTTAGATATTTAAATAATTTGATGTTGTTAGTGGCTGACTCAACTATCATGGAGTGGTGGTTCTTAATTGTGAGGGAGCTGTTAATGATTCTTCCAAGTATTTTCATACTGTTAACTTGGTCAAGTCTGGATCCATTAATGGAGATGTTAATGGTTTTCATCGGTCCTCTGTTAACATGCATAAGCTTGGTATTAACAGGATTAAAAGAAAGATTTAATTGCTTACATTTATTGATAAAAGAATTGAGTTTAAGCTGTAAATTCAGTTGGACTTCTGAGAGGTTGGAGCCTGATGCTACGAGGAAGAAGTCGTCAGCAAATTGAAATATTTGCATGTGACCGTCATTTATCTCATGTAGTTTGGAGGTGTAGATGTTGAAGAGAAGCGGTGACAAGCAGCTGCCTTGTGGTAACCCATTATAAATATCAATTGTGTTGTTTCCAATGTTTAGGACTCTGTGGGCGAGGAAGTTAGTGATCCATTCCGTGTACAGGCTTTCAACATTCAGATCAGATAAAAGCTCCCTGAGAATTTTAATGTCCACGCAGTTATACGCATTTGAGATGTCTGTTGAACAAAAGATTACTTATTTTTTGTTGGCTTTTTGCAGATTTATGTAGTGTAAGATGTGATTTACGCATACAGCAGACGATTTTGTTTTTCTGTACGCAAAAGAGTTGGTGGGTAGGATCTTGTGGTCCTCCACAAAAGAGTCCAATCTTTCTTTGATGCAAGAGTTAATGAGTTTGAGGAACACCGAGATTAAAGCAATAGGTCTAAAATTGTTGAAATCATTGAGGTTCCTGTCCCTCTTAGGGATTGGAACTATTTTGATGGTACGCCAGTGGTAAGGGATTTGGTTAGATAGGAATAGGTCATTTAAAGCAGTTTTTAAGGAATTCAGGGTTTGTTCCGGAAGAGTTTTGAGCATATTGTAAGTGATTTTATCAACCCCAGCAGCTGAATTTTTTTTCTTTTTGTTCAGGCTAGTTTGTATCTCTTCAAAGGAAAATGCTAGGTTGGGGTCTGATACTATCTCTTTGTTTGCGTCAAACCTTGTTTCTTGTGCTGGGACCTGGCTATTAAGCATATTTAAAAAGTCAGCGTCATTGTCATGATTCCACTGATTGTTACTATTTGAACTGAAATCTCCTCTTAAGGCTTTAACAAAACGCCATACATTCCTCCCCTTCTCAACATTTATTTCCTCAATCTTACTGGTGAAATTGGCTTTTTTGGCCTTTTTGATTGCCTTTTTCCACTCCTTTTGTAGTGTCAAAAGGTGTTCAAAGTTGCTTGGACTAGGAAAATTTCTCGCTTTCTTGGTGGCAGCAGTTAACAGTCTGAACATTCTGGCTAAATCTTCATTCCACCACGCTTTAGGAACCCTGTCTTTACTAGTAGCATATGTGGCATTACTTATTTCATCTTTGATTTTACTTTCAAGATCGCCAATATTTGAATCACATTCAAGAAATTTAAGGGAATTGAAAAGCTTTTTGTTGGCTATGAAGTAACTAGAATTATTTGTGACCCCACAGGCCTCGATGGTTATGGGCAAATGGTGACTTCCTGTTGAATGTTGCTGTTGGTGAAAGATAAATCTAACACCGAGCCATTGTTTGTTCGGAAGTCTCTTTGATATGTGAAGCTGCCATTGTTCAAGCAGTGAAAATTGGATTGCAAAATATTTGAGTCCAAGGAGTCACCCCAGGACGTCGATCTCGCATTAAAATCCCCTAGAAAAAAGACATTTTCAAAACGTTCAAGAAAGTCAAGCACTCGTAAGATTTCATTATTGAAATCACGTATGCTTAAGCTGGGTGGAAAATAGGCAGTGCATATCAGAACATTTGGATTTAGGTTAATTGTTTGGACAATAAGTACATCAAAATCAGAGTTGTAGTTAATCTTTTTATATTTGACATTGCGTTTAAGGGAGATTGCAACTCCCCCATAACCATCGTCGCGGTACTTTTTAATAGTGTTGTAACCTATAAGTTTTCTGTGAGAAGCATTGGTCGCAAGAAAAATTTCATTTAGACATAGTATATCAAATTCAAGTTTGTTAATGTAAAATTCTAAGGCATCAATGTTGGCTTTGAGGGATTGGATATTATATTGGAGTATTTTCATGTTCAAATATGGAGTGGCTATAATCAATGATTTCTCTCTCGTCTTTTTTGTTCATAATTTGATCAAATTGGGTTTTTAAAATCTGTATTTCCTTGAATGTTTTGTTATCACTGAACTCTATGGAGATTCTTTGAGTAATTTTTAAAAGTTGAGACATTAGCCTCTCCATTCGCGTAACAATTCCCTTTTGATATGACGGGGAGTTTATGGCCGGATTGCTAATTGCATTATTTTTAGTCTTTTTAACATATCTAACAGGACTGGGTTCTTGATAAAAATTTCGTTTTTTAACAACATCCCTATAGCTTCTTTTGGCTAAGTTGCGATTAATATTGACATTTTTGTCAACAGTCTCATCAATGCTATCACATACTGGTGGAAACGATTCATCATCCTGCTCAAAAATACTGAACCTATTGTTGTTATTGGGATAATACGTGTTGAGAACCTCCTTTCTGGACATTTTCTTCACCGTCTTGATCCGATTTACCGTCATTTCTTTTTCCCAATAAGGGCAGCTTAGTTTGTCTATGGACGTATGTCCTTCATTACCACAAAGAATACATTTATTGATATTACACTCAGACGAACACTCACTATTACCGCATTTAAGGCACCTAGCTTTCGACTTGCAGGACATCATAGTGTGCCCTAAACGTCCACATTTTTTACATTGTCTCAAAGGAGGTATATAGAAATCAACATTTAATTTGGTATATTCATAAACAACAGTTTTAGGTATTTCGTTACCATAAAATCCTACCTTCAGGGTAGTGGTCGGGGTTAATTCATTTGTTGTGGGATCTTTGCGCATAAACCGTTTGGCTGATCTAATTGGTATGCTGGACTTGGCTTCTTTTATGAAGTCAGTCTCACTGAAGCATAGGGGCACTCCTCTTATGACTCCATACATTTCCAATGCAGTGTTGGGAATAAATGGTTTCAGACCTCTTTTGCAGAGTTTGTCATCTAATACAAAATTGTTTGCAGCATACGTATTTTTGAACGTAATTTTGTAAAGGGACCTACCTAATGAAAAAATGTAGTCAATGTCAATGTGCCTTAAATCCTTAATTTGGCTGAAAAGAGTCAAGCCAGTGGTAACCCTGTAATTTTTCAGGATGGGACATTCAGAGGAGTCAACTAGTACAAAAATTTCCCCATTGAAATTTGCTGGGTACAGTACTGTTCTAATCACACTTTCATTATTCTCTTTTACACATTTTTCAGTCTCTTGTAACGGGGCTTCTATGCCCTTTTCACCTTCATGCCTGTTCTCACATTCCATGCTACTGGAATCTTCCATTTTGCTACTGGAATTTTCCGACATTTTATTGCTGGGATTTTCTGACGTTTTAGCGCCAAGATTCCCGCCAATTTTTACGAGCCCCCCCGCGCTGGCGAGCTCATAGAAATTTGTAATTTTTTAATTTTTTAAAATTCTCGGTTTCTTGGATGTACCACCAATTTCAGAGTCTTCAGCCTCTGACGTCGTCGACCATGCGGTCGACGTCGCCATTACGGCTGGCTTTTTATTGCCTGCCACAAGTGGCAGTTTTTTCTTTTTTAATTTTGGCACAATTGAAATAGAGTCTTTTTCAGAGTGAAAAAGAGGGATAAAAGCACACGATTTATGTTGGAACTATATTTAATATGATCGAGCCAAAAACTCACCTGAATTTGCCAAAGCTGCACCCAAATGCAAAAAGTTACTTTATGCTATTTATTAGCGCGACGCACAATTATATTATTTGAATTAGTTTAAGTTAGCTTGCATGCAAGCGCACAAAGAATGCTTCCCACACAGAAAGCCCTTTATTCTATTTATAGCGATTCAAACACAAGTCAAATAAGAAACGTGGGAGATACACAGTCACTACAAAAACGCGACGAACCACCTCGCCCGAATGCCAAAATCCGAATGGCAGCTAAAAATTAAAATTTTTTTTTATGTATGTATACGCATGCGCGAAATGCTAAGCAGTACGAA
>NW_023470643.1:0-4816 GCF_013731165.1 Rhagoletis pomonella | reverse complement strand
AATTTCTTATGCTAACTCAGTGAGTGCGAAAGAGTTAATCGCGCATAGAGGCAAAATCGTAAGCAAGAACGAACAAATAGCGATACGACATATATACACACTTGCGGAATGTGTGTACAACAAGGCGTTTAATCTCTGGTGCAAGAGCGCAGCGGCAACGACAATTGAAGACCGAAGCATCAACGCCAAGCAGCAAATCTACGACATATGTACATCTACATATCTACAATTCAAACGACAACGAAGTGTTAGAACAACAACGAAGAGAAAAGGCAACGCCAACGATAACAACGAGCAAACTTCATGCAACGAAGAAGCGGATAGGTACAACGAAAATCATCAAATATCAGCGTAGATTGAGATGAACGAGTATAAACGAAGTAGCTAAAACGAAAATCAGCGAGTTTTGAGTTGCAAAATCAAAACAAAACGAAAAACGTTAAACGATTGAACGAAAAGTAAACAAAGAGTTGTGGACGCATATTGAAAACGAAATTGTGGTGAATCTACAATAAACAAAAGTTTACGATGCCTAAAGTAAGCGAATTAAAAATTGATCAAATAAAAGTTATACTACGCGAAAAAGGCTTAACTACGTCCGGTACGAGAGCAGAACTAGAACTACGTTTAATACAAGAAATTGGTACTGATGAAATTGAAGCTCCAACGGTTATGAATTCTGGGTGGCAGGAGCAAATTGATGACCTGCGGGGTATGATGGAAACTATTCTCAACATGGTCAAGCAGAACGGGCAGCAAACAAACGACGCAGGTGTAGTGCAGGCGAATACAAATAATCAACGTTCAAACGAAAATGCTAGTCAAGCAACGCAGTCAATTTCTACAAGCGCATATATGGGTGGTTTTCGGTCGATTAAAGAAATTGCAGACATGATTCCGGAATTTGATCCGACCAATAAGCAGTCGCTAACAGTGCAGCAGTTTGTTGATCGTGTTGGTAGTGTTATGAATGCTTATCAGCTCGACGAAAAATGTGTCTTAGTAGCAGTTTATGGTCGATTAAAAGGCGTAGCTCGTATCTGGTTAGATGCACAGCCCAATGTGCACACCAGCTGGAATAATTTCGCTGAAGAATTGAAACATGAATTTTGTGTATCGTACGACGAAGCACAAGTGCATCGTATGATGAGCGAATCTGTACGCAAAACAGGTGAACGTATATCTGACTACTGTTTTAGGGTTTATGCTCTAGGCAAGCGGTTCCAGCTGAGTGAATCTGCTATCATTCAATATTCGCGACAGGGGTTGAATCATCGTGATTTACAGATTGCTATAGCAGCGCAAAGATTCGAAAGTGCTAAGCAAATGCGCGAAATAATTGAAGAGTGGTTAACGAATCGTGTCAATAGCATCGGTGGTAAACAAAATTTTGAAACTCAAGCCAATGTGAAGAACGCACCACGTCAGCAAACAGCTAGTGGTGAAAGCAAAAAGATTGTGTGCTACAACTGTGGCGAGGTGGGCCACATATCAAGTAAATGTACAAAAGAGCAGAAGCGGTCAAGATGTGCTGATTGTGGTAAAGTGCATAAGCGAGAGGATCCGGTCAATTGTGGTCGTAAGCAGGCTACGCATAATGCCCGGAAAGCTGAAGTGACGCAAAATGAGAAATGTTTTGTTAAGAAAATTAACGTCAATGGCAAAATGTTTGAAGCGTTAATCGATACTGGTAGTGAGTGCAGTTTAGTTCGAAAATCAACGGCTGATATGTTGAAAGTCGAACGTGAAGAGTGTTTTACACATTTGAATGGAATAAGCGGAGGCAGGTACACGATGCTAGAGAGGTGTATGTGTGACATCGTAATTGGTGAAGCGAAGGTCAGCACGCTGGTATATATTGTTGCTGATAGCATGCTGCAAACTGAGTTTCTACTGGGTCAAGACATGCTAGCGCGTAAAGGTTTGTTGTTTATGGTGGAGAATGGTGAATCAAAGCTAGAAGCTGAATGTCGTTATGGTGTTGCGTTACCTAATGACGAATGTTTTACGAAATTAACGAATAATGTAAGTAATGAAGATCAACGGTTAAAACTGCAAGCGTTACTGAAAAATTACAACGATATGTTCTCGGACGGATTAAAAGGCATTGGTAAGTCACACTTAATTGAAATGCAAATTGTTTTAAAATCGGAAAAGGTTATTACCCAAGCGCCTTATCGAGTTCCGGCTCCAAAGCGAATGGTAATAACGCAAATGATTAAGAATCTTGAAGAAAACGATATTATAGCAAAATCCTCGTCGGAATTCGCAAGCCCTATTGTATTAGTTAAAAAGAAAGATGGAAGCGATAGACTTTGCGTGGATTACCGTCGTTTAAATTTGATAGTTGAAAAAGAGAATTTTCCCGTCCCGAATATTGAGGAGCAATTGCACCAAGCTAAGCAATATAAATTTTTTACGATATTAGATTTAAATAGTGGATATTATCAAATCCCAATCGCACCTGATAGCCGCAAGTTCACAGCATTTATAACTCCTGATGGCTTGTATGAATTCAAGCGCATGCCGTTCGGGTTAAAGAATGCGCCCATTGTTTTTCAACGCTTAATGGCGAAAATTAAAGAGCAAGTCCATGAAGATGACCTTATGATTTACATGGATGATATCTTGATAGGTAGCCAAACGTTTGAGAAAATGCTAGAGAAGTTGAGTCGAGTTTTAACAGCTTTAAGTAATGCGGGCTTAACGCTGAATATAAGAAAATGCGAATTTATGAAAAGCACGATCACATTTCTTGGTCATGAGCTAACGCCAGAAGGTATTTTACCTGGTAAAATCAAAACGCAAGCTGTGTCTGAGTTTTCCACACCGACTAATGTGGCAGATATACGCAGATTTTTGGGCTTAAGTGGGTATTTTAGAAAATTTGTCCCTGGATACGCTATAATCTCGGAACCACTACGAAAACTTCTGAGGAAAGACCAAAAATTTGTATGGTCGAAGGCACAAGAAGCCGCATTTGAGCAATTAAAATCTAAATTAGTATCCCGACCAGTATTGACAGCATATCATATCGACGCAGGGCATGAGCTGCACACTGATGCAAGTGCAGTAGGTCTGGCAGGCGTATTATTGCAGCGTGAAAAAGATGATTTTAAACCAATAGCGTATTACAGTAGAGCAACTAGCATTGACGAACAAAAGTTTCACAGCTATGAGCTCGAGACTCTGGCTGTCGTGGAGTCCCTAGAACGTTTCCGATATTATATCTACGGTAAAAAGATTACAGTTAAGACTGACTGTGCCGCACTTAAAACAACTATGCAAAAGAAAGAACTTATACCACGGATCGCCAGATGGTGGCTACGAATACAGGACTACGACATCGAAATAGAACATCGACCTGGAAATCGCATGGAGCACGTCGATGCTCTAAGCCGAACTCCATACGAAGAAGCACGAACAATTGAAGTAGCAGACTTGCGTACTGATAAAGCAATAGTAGATAAAGATGACTGGCTTTTTAGCATGCAGTTGCAAGACGAGCGCATATGTCAGATTGTAAACAATATTAAAATGAACAGCAAAGTTGAAGATAAAGAATATGAACTACAGCATGGAAGACTTTTGCGAAAAGTGGACGGCAAACTTCTTTGGGTTGTACCGCGAGCACTACGACATAGAGTTGTTCAAGATTGCCATACACAAGCAGGACATTTGGGTGTCGAAAAAACGTTGGAACGATTGAAATGTTATATGTGGTTTCCACGAATGCGCAATTTTGTGAAACAATTCATTTCAGCTTGTATGGATTGTGCTTATAATAAACGTAAAGGTGGTAAAACCGAAATACAGTATCACTACGATGACATCGAACCAATACCATTCAGAACTATCCATATGGATCATTTGGGTCCGTTTCCGAAGAGCTCGAAAGGAAAAGAACATCTTTTGGTTATTGTCGATTCGTTCACAAAATTTACAATGCTATATCCTGTTAAAAATACATCGACGCGGTATGTAATCGAAGCGTTAAATGAAGCAAGTAGTTACGTTGGTATGCCATTACGTGTCGTAACGGACAGAGGTTCCGCTTTCACATCTCGCGAATTTGAGAAGTACTGCTTCGAAAATGACATAAAACATATCCTTACGGCAGTGCGAACACCAAGAGCAAATGGTCACGCGGAGAGAGCAAATCGCACAATTTTATCTATGCTATTGCCGATGAACTCTGTTGATAAGAAATGGGACGAAAACATACGCTGTGTACAGTGGTGTATAAACACTATGAAGAACAGTACCACTGGTTGCACACCTCACGAACTTTTGTATGGTTATAAGCCACGTGATATCTTACGAAACAGGATCATTCTGAGTTTACAAGCAAACGATGAAGCATTAGATGACGAACAACTAATAAATCTTCGTGAGACAGCAGCCAAACGAATTAATGAAAAACGAGCAGCTGCGAAATCTCGTTTTGATGCAAAGCACGCAACTCCACATACGTTCCAAAAAGGCGACTTAGTCTTGGCTGAAAATGAACCGCCGAGCACAGGTACGTCAAGAAAACTTGAACCACGATTTAAAGGACCGTTTGTAATTACCAAAGTCCTTGACCACGACCGATATGTGGTTGAAGATCTTCCACAAGCACGACGAACTAGAAAGCATTATTCTTCTGTTTATTCAACCGATAAGTTGAAACGCTGGTGTCAGTTACCAGAAGACGACGACGACGAAGAAGAAATCGTCGACGACAATGAGTTGAGCGAGGTCGCTCAAGTTGATCAGGAAAGGCCGACTGTAAACGAATCGCTCCACTGTGGATAACGACTATAAATGAATCACC
>NW_023470642.1:0-4816 GCF_013731165.1 Rhagoletis pomonella | reverse complement strand
CTGATTGTTGCTGCATTCGCATTACTGAAGCAGTGCATCGAAAGCTGTCCCAATGTTGAGCGTATGAAAAATGGCCGTTGGTGTGATTTAATTGAGTTGTTCTGGAAGAGTCAACTGGGTGTGCCTGTGGATTACTTTTCCAACACCAATACACTGCGCCAATTCTTCATGGCTTGGATTCTCTTTAACTACATCATGACCGCCATTTACTTTGCAAAGGTCGAGAGCATTTTTGTGCATCCATCTTACTATCCAGAAATGGATCGCTTGGACGACTTGGAGACGTTGAATGTGCCCATATTCGGCGTACGAAATATGTTCACTGCCATCAAGCCGGCCCTAAAGCCTCATCATTGGCGTGCCATCGAGCAGCGTGCTGTCTACTTACCCCTAAAATTCTCATCCTTCCAATATGGCGTGCCAATAAGCGAGCGCAAGCATTCGCGTGTTGCATTTCTACTGCGCTCCGAAACCGCTAAAGACTTGCTGGTGAAGACGTACGATGTTGAACGCCGTCGGCCGAGATTCCATGTAATCAAGGAGCGTCTGCTCGCAATGCCACAGACTTATCTCTTGCCGAAGGGCTCACCATTTGGGTACAAATTTCAGCAATTTGAGAGTCGAGTTTTCGAAAGTGGCCTCTTCGACTATTGGGCTATGCGTGGCTTGCAGAAGGACAGTGTGCGCTCAGCGAGTTTGGAAGAGTTTCGCAACGATTTGCCGGACGATCTAAATTTCGAGGACAATGATGTCGATGATGACGGTGATGCGGATGATGTGGAGAAAAAGGTGGTGCTAAATTTGAGTATATTGCAAGGTCCATTCTATTTGTGGGGCTTCGGTATATTGTTTAGCTTTATCGGCTTTGTACTGGAGCATGTATATGCTAATATCTGGGATGGTAGGTCCCGAGTGATTGTGGTTTGAAGTGAGTTTAAGTTGAGATGGATCTCATGGCTTAGACTGGACCAACAGTGTACGTACATACATACTTATAGAGCGGTAATAAATGTTTTCTGGAAGTAAAAATCAATCTCGAATAAAAGCTCAGCCGATAATACACATTTTTTCCTATTGTATAAACTGTTTCAGTAAGTTAACGCGCTCAGGGATAACAGTTTCAAATTGGGGAGCTCCAAGGCAGACCGATGATGTGTTCTATGACTTTAAATTCCTATGGCGTCTCTTTTCTGGCAAAAATATCTGCGACAAACGATGGTTAGTGGCTCTTCTACCTGCATTCTGGCCGGTGAAATCGTTTTAGAAGAGTACCTTTGGAACATTAGTTTCCTAAAATGTCACTGTGGTCTGGTCCAATTAGAAAATATTTTGGGGCTTTCTGCAGAACAGTTGGCGCTAGTATCCAGAGTAGATGCGGGTCGTGGAGAGCCATTTCTGCTCTGTAAACCTTCCAAGAAAACAATTTTGTGGGAAAGGAATTTAACCTGAGAATTCTCAATAAATCTGACTAAAAAATGCTGCACCTCAGTCTAGCAAACGCCGAAGACTTACAGAGAATGTGGTTTATACTATCCTGGTAATTAGCCTTGCCAGGGCTTGTGACTCCCTTTTTCTTGGTTTAAGAAGGATTTTCGTCACTATCCTATCTGGCCTTTTCAGGAAACTTGTGATTGTTTTACAGATATTCGAACTCTCACGAGTCTTATTCAGAAGATTCTTGATTGGGCTGGCAGTTCCCACTATAATTGGCAACGGTTCAGTTAGGTAATCCAAAGATCAGGCTTCGAGTGATAGGCTATTGTAAGATCTTTTTATACAGCTTCTAAACAGAAAGTCCTATTCGAAAAAGCCCTGCGTAAAGCACTTACTAAGAACAGTTATGACCAAAACATATCCCGCGGTTGAGGCTCTTTAATGCTCTCTATAGATTTTATATGGACACTTATAGGGTGAAAGCTTCGCCTGATTTAAAACTGCTGTCGTCCATATGGAAGCTTTTGGAGAAAAGTATTTTAGAACTTTCTAAAGATTTTATATGGATCCTTATGGAGTCAAATCTTCCCTGGAAGGAGAGAGGTTTTACTCTATATAGACGACAACTGATAGTCATTGTTGTGAATCAAAGACGATGGAGAAGCTTCCTCCATTGTAACTGTTCATATAAAATCTTTAGAAAGCTCTAAAAAAGCTCTTCTTCAAAAGCTTCCAGCAGAAGCTTTCACTCTGCAAGTGTCCATAAAAAGTTAAAGAGCTTTTGTCGAAGTGGAAGCTTTCTCTCCATAAGTGTCTATATGAAATCTATAGAAAGCTCTAAAAAGCTTTTACTCTGTAAGTGTCCATATAAAATCTATAGAAAGCTCTAAAAACCTTTTATAGAAAAGCTTCGAGTAAAAGCTTTTACTCTGTAAGTGTCCATATAAAATCTATTGAAAGCTCTAGAAAAATTGTTTCTCTCTGTATATGTTTTGGAAACGACCGATTTAAGAGTACGTTACATTTTGCCGACTGAGTCGCTAAAAATACATTCCAACGCATCTGGTAGTCAGATTAGTTTCAGCAACTTTGGGAACCTGTGCCACAGTAGGTTTAACTTTTTTATCTAATAAATAAAATAACCAGAAAGGCAAAAACTATGCTAAGTTTATTCGCTTACTAATTACAATTAAAACAAATTACCATCAAGGGGAAATGCGTTCTCTATTTACCAAGCTATCACTTGCCTACTTCATTAGCTATGTAAATACGGCCAGACCTACATGCAGACATTATATTTACTCTTCTACATATTGCTAATGAAGTTATGACATGACACCAAGAGCTGCATGAATAGAATCCTTTTAAACAGAGGGCAAAAAGTAGTTTTCATATTAAAAATAAAAATGCTCTACCACAGAGTAGTCATATTACTGCTAACAACCATTGAGGGCCGAACAACTGCCAACTACGCATAAAACTCCACCGTTTGGAGCACAACGCTAACAGCTCGCTCGGCACACTAACTTGCTTGCAACAAAAAAAGCATGCAAAATTGCCAAAAAATACGATTCGTACATTGATCTGGTGTACACCAGTGTGCGGTCAGACAAATCAGCATTTGGTTTGGACTTCAATTTATTGAAGTGTATGTCCGAATTACCCACATACATATTGGATATTGGGCGCAGTCAAACAAAGAACGCGAGCGCGTATATAACAGTTTCAGCTTCTTTGTGTTACCATCTTTCGCGGCGGCAGCAGAAGACCCTACAACACCAGTGTATCTATAACGCATTTTGAGTATTTTGAATGCGAAGCAAACGCGCAAACATTTCCACAAATACATATTCATTTGGCGCGATGCAAAGCTAGAACAGCTGAGTGCACTTTTCGAAGCCATGTGGCAGCACAAGCAAATATTGAATTGAATGCGATTGTACTCACTGACCATCGGCCCATAAACACATTTGAGCCCTTAACGCCGCAGGGGTTTGCAGTGAAACACATCACAGATGACGAATATTTCTACGACAAATTGAAGAGTCTACATCTAGTACATGAGCTACGCATAGCAATGTTCAAGGAGTTTTTACGCGCTAAATCGCGCGTCGTTGCCACAGCTGGCTACACAGGCGTGGATGGGCTGCTCGCGAGCGTCTGTATATGCAGCCAGCTGATAACGAATATTACGGCGCTTGCACGCATTTGGTTTTCGTGGCAGACCGGTTTTCAGATAGTGCCGCATATTTCTTCTAGTTTCTAGTTTTTATAACCGAGCGCACTTGTGCACAAGGTTATTATAACTTTGTTCACGTAACGGTTGTTTGTAACAGGCAAAACGAATCGAGATAGATATAGACAAATGTATAAATAAATGATCAGAATGAAAAGAGAAATCGATTAAGCGGTGACTGTCTGTCCGTCCGTCCGTCTGTTCACACGATAACTCGAGTAAAAATTGGGATATCTTAACGACACTTGGTATGTGCACTTCTTTTGGGCGTAGGACGGATGGTATTGAAAATAGGCAAAATCGGGCAATAACCAAGCCTACCTGCCATATAACGGTAGTTTTCAGAAATACGAAAACTGCGATATTTTAGTAACTACTGAAGATTATTCACTCAAAGTTGATATTTACAATAATTTTTAGACGAAAAATAAGAATATTATAAATTTTTGGAAAGTGGGCGTATATTTTTTTTTGTTTTTATTTTTTATTTTTTTTTTTATTATTTTCTTCCAATTTAAATTCTAAGATTCTAAGGTTTCTTAGATTCTCGATATAGTGCCCGCATATTCATCATGAATGGTCATTTTTATCTGGCAACACTAAGGACAGAAAAATTTGTCTATGTGAGGCTTTTACTAGTCAGCCAGTTCTACCTAACCTTGCCAATTTTTTTTTTGTTTTAAAAGAAAAATACACATTTTTATTGAATTTTATGTTTTAGAAAACTTATCTTTAAAAAGACAGAACAACGCTAAGACCTAGTAGTAGGTGTTTCAATTAGTGTTTCGAAACACAGAAAAGCGCTTTCAAGTTAGTTGCCAGAATCGACAATTGCCTTACGAAAGGTGAGTTGAAAACAGTTGCCAGAATTGCCCCGTAAATAAAAAAATAGTAATATTTCGAGTACATACGCTTTGGCAACACTTTCCATATTCGAACTCTATTTATGTTTTTTTTTCTTTACGTAGTTCTTGTCATTTCCTTTCTCCCAAAAAAAAAAAAATAAATAAAATTACATATTTGGTTGAAATTGTATTTGAATTGTGCCAAAATTTTTAGTGAACGTTTAAATAAAATTAAAATTTAAGTAATGTCCTACATGACGAACAGCGGTCAAGAGTTCGATTCGCAGCTCACAGAGGACTT
>NW_023470641.1:0-4816 GCF_013731165.1 Rhagoletis pomonella | reverse complement strand
CAGGAACAATAATAAAGAACTGGACATTATGTATTTTAACGTTTTTGATATTGAAAACCCGTTTTTAAAGTTCTTTTTTTAATAAATAAAACCACTCTGCACTCTTTTATTATTGAAAACGTAAACAAACGACAGCTGTTTTCGCGTTGTTACCACCTAGTATGGTGGTAATAAAATTGTCCGGTGACAATTATGTGCAGAATACAAAAAGGGTGTAAAATTTGCCGGAGGTTTTAGTTACCGGTAACAAAAATGTTGTCGGTGCCGAATAGACCTGTTAGTCGCTCAATTAGGGACTGTGAATATTTTTAATCGCTCATCTTTCTATTGCTGTTTTTGAGTCGTTGGAGTTTGCGTTTATAAAATTTACACAAGACAAGAAAGTGGTAGCGTAGAAGGGGGAGCATTCGCCAATTTTGTTTAAGTCTCTGCCGAAAGTAAGCCGATCAATTTGCTTGTTTAATGTTTGGTCATCTCGAAATATACATCATTTAGCATCTTATATTCATCTTCCTACGGTCATTTATTTTGGAATGTCTATACGTTTTTTAATGATTTTTGAACGACCCAAAATAGTGAAACTGCCCCACCCATGGGGTAAATCCCCTATCGATATTGGGTGGAAACGTTAAGACAAAAAAGCGGAACATAAGAAACTTTAATATTGTCTTGAATTCAAAAACCTTAAGTCAACACTATTTCTTATAAGGAGCATAATAATAATACAGTAATGTTTTTCTGCAAAAGGGTTCCCTAATTTATTAGACTATTCGGCGTACTTCCTCTATGGCACTATACTTTTCCCGAACCCCAAACTAATGCAGAGCTATGGTATTGTTTTGCGCTATCATGCGTTGTAATTTTTTCGCGAACAGTTTTTCGAAAATTTTTTGATAATACAGAGGTTCAACTGGTTGGCCTGTATGAACCTATTATGGGCCGATCTTTAACTGGCTTAGGTACCATAATTATTTCAGATAGTTTCCAGACATTCGGGAGATATTTCCAGTTTGTATGAACTAAAAGTGTGAAGTGTACGAACTAAAGGTGGGCAGGGTAGTATATCTTTAGCCATTATCGTTCGAAATTTTAGGCAGTTGTGATCTTATCATAACCAGGAGCTTTATTAGTATGAATATCATTGGCTTTGGTATTTCTTAAATCGGTGAGCTTGAATCGAAGGGAAATAGTGGTTGAGTTACTATTAGTAATTAAGTTGTTTGAAGGTGAAGGGCTTTCATTGGGTTTAAAAACGTATGAAAGATGTCGAGCAAGAGCTGTTACTTTATCTTCATCGCTCCTCGCCCAGTTCCCATTAGGAGTTCGGGTAGGCGATTCTCGAAGTACCGGTTTCTTTTCATACTTCATGGTACGCCAGAGAGAAAAATTTGTCTGGCATGAAGCAGACAAGTTTTGAAGAACCGAGGGCGTGTCTTTTTTTCTGCTTGCAACAAACGACTTAATTCTTTCTTACATGGATTTAGTTCCTATATAACACGAGGAGAACGAAGTATCCGCTACTCTCTTCACAATTTGCGCTTTTTAAATATTAGGGTAAGAATGCTTGGAGTGTGCCCGTAAGGGCGGGTTGAAACACAATGTTTGAAAATAGCATCCTGGGTTGAGTTTTCTGCAGCTTTTAGTATGACAACAGCTACACCAGCGGCACATCTACCCCATGGGGCACATTTGCCGGCGAAACAACCCCACTTGGAGTCTGGTCGATCTGCGCCACGTGTAACTTCTTTTATAAAACTCACTTTTTTTTAAGAGCCGTAAACAATGCAATAGAACAAGCTATCGATTTAATTTAAAGCAACATTGGCGGTATTCCACATATAAAAAACTATTTCATAACACCACAATTCACAAAATTATTACAAAATATATTTAGCCACAAAACTTTTCCCAGCAACGCAAAAAATGGATAAAAGCGACTATCTACAACCACCTGCAAAGATGAACTGTCAAAGTAAATAAGAAGAGATGTGGTCGTTGAAGCACAAGTTATCGATTTTCAAAGATCGATAGCACTAGTAACTTTGAAAAACACCATGGGTGGCGAATGCTCCCCCTTCTACCCTACTATAATGGATAAAAGTAAGTCAATTGACTGGCGGTTGTAAAAAATTGGAATATACAGACGTATGTATGTGTCTGAATTACAGATCAAAAATTGTAAGCAACAAAAGGCAACTTGCGCGGTTGGTCGAGCTGATGCAGGAGAATGAGGAATAGGCAAAGAGATTTGCGGAAAGAGTAGGGCGAAACTAATGACCCTATTATGTATGGCGACTGGGGTCTAGTTGCTGGTCTAGAAGTCATGGCTACCAGTATTGTAATTTGTATTATGTGTAGCGATTAATCTCGGTATACAGAAAAGCGCAGAAAATATCCGAATTTACTTTTTTGAATTGAACTTGAAGGTAATTGGCAACTTTGCTCCAATGTGTTGAGCAATTTATGTGAACAAATAACGAAATCGTCGATAGCGGGAAACAGAAAATTTCGCTACTAGACTCAGTAGCCAACAGTCAGTAGCCAGTAGCCATAAGTAATACGAGTTTTAGTATATGGTTGCCCATCGGCTATCAGTCGCCGTACACAATAGGGCCATCAGATAGGAAGTCATTGCAGTGGAGCTGAACAGCTTGGGACCACCAATGAGTTCGGGGGAAAAGTGGTTAAAGGTAACAAATTTCTATAAGAGTTGTGTTGAATAAATTAATGCGTTCATATGTTGATGTAGGTTGGACAGATTTAAAGAGGAAAAGAAAGAAGAGAGTATAAGAAAATAGATCGGAATTTCGTGCAACTGGAGGAGGCCAAAATAATCTGCATATCCTTACCCCGCATTTCTCGTGTATATAACTCCAGCTACGCCATCCACAGTGTTTTTGCGCAGAACCAACATCAAAGTTTAGAAATTTATTTTAAATTAAACTTTAATTCTTTCACTACATGTGTACGTTAAAGTTTTTAAAATCGGGCCACAAATACCAAACATCATTGTACAAACAATTAAACCTTACCGTATTTCTTAAACTAGTTGCGTTCCAGATGCTTCTATAAATAGAGACTTTGACAGAATACATAAATTTTTTTTCCCCTATTTAACAAACATAATTGTATAGATTTATTACATATAAATATATGAACTTCGTGTGGTGGCGTATGGCGTTGCTAGTCGCAGAATGGAATTTTGTATCGCAGTCCGCAGTTTTATAGCCCATTTAATTCCAATATAATAAAGTGCAAGTTTCAAGTCGCTAAAAAATTGCGTTGATTTTTAGCGATTTTTTTAGATCTAGAAACTTCAAACTTGCACTTTGTTGTACTGCAATTAAATGGGCTATGCAACTACATACTCAAAAATTTTCTAAGCATTCTGAAAAAAGGTTGATTTTTTTTTTGAGACTTCTGTTCTGTTTCTAACTTTTGCACAAATTATGTAATTCAGATTTATATGGTTTTTGATAGATAAGAAGCTTTACCTTTTAAAAAAATGAAAGAAAAAAATTTCAGAATGAAAAAACATTGTGAAAATTGTAAAACTATCACTATATCATATAGTGGGAGTTACTGTATATTATCTTAATAAAAAGTAATATACTACGCTATATGGTTGATTAAATATCGGCGAACCCTTTCACATTCTCGATGGAGGTGACTGCTAGTTGCATTCGAGGATTCTGTATTTAGTTCCCAACTTTCTTCTTCTTCCAACTCCACTTCATCATTTGGCCACAATTTCACCATCATATTGTGTAAAATAAAGCAAGTGTTTACTATTATAGTCACAACCTCTGGGCTCTTGCAAAGACGCTGGTTCAGCCAAGGGAGTAATCAGCCAAGGCTGTAATGGATATCCCTGATCACCAAGCAACAAACTCCCTCTTTGAGTGCTCATAAATGAACGCACCTTAGATGTTGTCCATAAGCCTGAGTCATGGCAGGATCCCGGAAAGTTAGCATTAATGGCCAAAAATCTTAGTTTATCATCACATACTGCTTCAACATTAACACTATAGTAACCCTTTCTGTTCATATAGAGACTGCAAGGTTTTGTTGTGTCATTCTTCGGTGGACAGATCAGCGCCACATGTGTGCAGTCGATTGCACCAACACCTCCTTTTAATCCGAACTTTGTATAGAATCTAGCAAAACTTTAAAAGCTCATGAGCACATTTACACATACTTAATTTGTTGGTAAATTACGTAGCTTTTATAGCCAATTGTTCCTCGTTTGTGATAGGAAATGTTACTTCCGATGACTTGTGCTTCACGATCAGGTTGCATATATATTTAATTGCCCGTGAAGCAGACGATTGACTGAGTGGAGCGTAGATATTGTTCGCGATACATTTTTGGTACGAACCATTCGCCAAGAAAGTGAAGCAGCAAAAAAATCTCACAGCAAACGGCAAGGACGCTATCTGCATATCCTTTGGAAATAGTTCCTCTATTAGCATCTTACATGCATCTTCGGCATTCGAAAATGTTGTTTAAAAATGTTGTGAGGTAAATTAAGAGGATCACTGCTGTCCCGAAAAGTTTTCAATTATTGCCTGCGTAGGGGCTTTTCATATTCTTCTTCATCAATTACCAGGAACAATAATAAAGAACTGGACATTATGTATTTTAACGTTTTTGATATTGAAAACCCGTTTTTAAAGTTCTTTTTTTAATAAATAAAACCACTCTGCACTCTTTTATTATTGAAAACGTAAACAAACGACAGCTGTTTTCGCGTTGTTACCACCTAGTATGGTGGTAATAAAATTGTCCGGTGACAATTATGTGCAGAATACAAAAA
>NW_023470640.1:0-4816 GCF_013731165.1 Rhagoletis pomonella | reverse complement strand
TCTATCACTTCAAGCATTTCATACAGTCAACATGGATTTTGCAAGGGCAAATCAACTTCTACAAATTTACTTGAATTAACATCCTATATCTCAAAAGCATTTAGTGAGAGCAAAACTGTTGATGTTATATATACTGATTTCAGTAAAGCATTTGACAAAGTGTGCCACTCGTTGCTCATCTATAAACTTGATCTTCTTGGTCTTCCACCTAATTTTCTACGTTGAATCTCTTCATACCTCTATGATAGATCACAAAGGGTATTGCTTAGAAATACTATCTCTGACGTCATTGATGTTACTTCAGGAGTCCCTCAGGGTAGCCACCTAGGCCCGATTCTGTTCTTGCTTTTTATAAACGATATTTCTACAGATATAAAATTCTCCAAAATTTTAATGTATGCTGATGATGTAAAACTTTATAAATCGTACGTTTCAATTGAAGAAAGGTCTTTGCTACAATCAGACTTAAACAGCATGGCTTACTGGTGTAAAGTAAATCTTATGCCTCTAAATCTTAAGAAATGTAAAGTAATGTGCTTCTCGCGAAGAGCTGTTCTGCCAGTTTCTTATATAATAGGTAACCATAACCTGGAACAGGTATACAATTTTGTGGACCTTGGTATCACAATGGATCCTAAGCTTAATTTTAATCTTCACATTAATGTGACAGTCAACAAGGCTAAAGGTGTACTTGCATTTGTGAAACGATGGTCAAAAGAATTTAGTGACCCGTATATCACTAAAACCCTGTTTACAACATTAGTTAGGCCGATTCTGGAATACGGCTCGGTGGTTTGGAATCCAAGGTATCAAATTTACTCAGACAAGATAGAATCAATTCAAAAACAATTCCTACTTTTTGCTTTAAGAAATTTCCGATGGGATTCTCAATATAGTCTTCCACCTTATACGAGTCGCTTAAAACTTATTAACCTTCCTACACTTGCCAGTCGCAGGGAAATGCTTGGTATAATTTTTATGGTTAAATTACTGACAGGCTCAATTTCAAGTCCGTCTCTTCTGGCTGATGTAAGCTTTAATGTTCCGTCACGCGTATCAAGACACTTTTGTCCCATATTTCTGAAAGCTTGTAAAACCAATTTTGAATTGCACGACCCACTCCGTTGCTTATGCCAGGATTTTAACTCTCATTCCAGCACGTTTGATATATCAGATCCGCTTTTCAGCATTAAGAAAGCGATACTCTCCTCTCTCAATAAGTGAATTATTGACATAAATACATAAAATCAGCTGATGAATTTAGTTCTGTAGCTGAACAGTTTTAGATCTCGACACTTAACAAACTCCTGCCTATTCGTGACTCGGCACAAAAATTTAAAATATTGGTTCCGTACGTCATGCGGACTGCGCCCCTCGTGCGGATGGGCGGGAATGGAGGGTAAAAACCGTTGGGATATTATTATTATTAACGTGAAAATGGATTAACATAATAATATTCGTACAATAGTGACAAATGAAATGTAAATCGAATGCAAATTAAAATTTGCTGGTGATTTTTTTCTTGAAAGTGAGCAGAACGCACTCGCGTATTTTTAAATAAAATGCGTTCATAACATTGCCAAACTTTCGCTACCGAAATTGCAATTCAACTTTAGACATACGGTAAAACCTAAATTACCTTTTTCAGTGTAATTTTTTCAATCAAAAATGGCGCATTGAAATTTTTAATAATTTAAATAAACTCAAAGACGCAGAAAAAAGCACAAACTTCGACGCAAATTGTCAAACGGTAAATATCGTGGTTACACATATTTGAAATAAAACTTGATGTATTCTTACCAACTCCGTGTGGTGCAATTGTCAAACTATTACTAATTATAAACGTGTTAAATATGCAGCCGCGACAAGGTTACGACATCAGCCATGGCCGCCATCTTGATGACGTAGATGGCTCAATTTTTGGAGTTGCCAGTCGCGGCTGCATATTTAACACGTTTATAATTAGTAATAGTTTGACAATTGCACCACACGGAGTTGGTAAGAATGCTCGTATTTTTAAGTTTTTTCGATGTTTTTTAAAATAGTTTACTATTTTCCCATGCAAGTTTTTATATACGCATTAATATTCAACAAATTTTCGCAGTCCAGTAATTATGTTTAAAAAAGTTTAGTGTTTTTCATATAAGCCCAAATCAACATTACCCTGTGTCCGTACCTATAAATGTAATTTATTCACTTTTTCTTATTATGTTTTCAACTAACGATCTGTTTGTATATATTCTCGTTGATGTTTTGTAATAAAGAAATCGCCCCTGAAGATGTTGAGAAGGTCAGCTAAACGTCGGGCTGTAAAGTGAAGAAAAAAAGCCTTTTTCTTGCACAGGAACTTACTTGATCAAATGTTCTAAAATACTATTAAATTCAATAAATTGATCGTCAACTCATCTTAATATTGGTTATTATTTTATGAACTCATACATATGAGTATATAATTTTCAAACTATGAAAAAAATATGGATTTTGTGGCACATTTTCAAGGAATAATTTCGGTCATAATCACAGCTGGGCACTTTTGACGTGTTGTTGAAAGACTTGAACCTCACGATTGCAATGATTGCATTTTTCCGCCAACGTTTTACCAATACCCTTCTAAAATGCTGCCATAAAATAGAAGACTCTCGCTTACACTTGGGACTTTCATGAGTAGGTTCCGAGTTCACGTTCGACCCTAAAAAGTAAATGCTGTCGTGAAAAAAAAATTTCTTTGGCTGTGCATTTGCACATTTGTATGTACTTGCTTGCACATACATACATACACTAGTATGCACTAGGAATGTTAATCCCGGGATCCCAAGATCCCGGACTTTTTAAGGTCTCGAGAATCCCGGGATTTTTAGCAAGTAATCCCGGGATTTACGGGACTAGTAATTTGCACTGATGGCAATAATATAAACTCATTTTCTTGACCAGTATTGGCTATATTTCTTTTTTTATTTAATAATTAATATTTTCTTATAAATGTCTAGCTCATTAGACATATAACACCGCGCGATAGTAAATTTCAAACACAAATATCAATATATTCGCGAAACCATGGGACAAATATAGTAAAATTGCGTTTTTAGTTTTTCACTCTGACGTCAGTAATTTAAGACTGATTTAAAAAATTCAAAGAAATGTGCTTAGAGAAGAAGTATGGGTATAAAATTAATGCGGAAATCCTGTAGAATTTAAACAGATTCAAGTTTCTGGTGCAGAAGGGCTGATAAATATTGAAAATGTCATTTTAAAATTTTATCCTTTAAATTTCGCAATATTTGAATGGTCGCCGCGAATAACGTTGTAAGCGCCAATTTACTCAAAACTAGTTTTTTCGCAGATTACCGTTAAAAATACTCTCGCGTATCATAAGGTCGCGAAATTTCTCAATTTCCATCAGTTTTCGGACATTAACCTACGCTCCAATGTAAGTAGTGAGTGGAAAAACGTTTAATGTGCAGGTGACCATGGCCAATTTAGAATTAACAAGCGTAATGAAAACGTGCAATAATGGTAAAAAACGTAAAGTACATTTCGAAAAATGGAATGATATGAAAAATAAGAGGCTAATAAATAGTGGGGAAGAATATTCAGCAAGAAATGGGAAAGGGGTATTAAAAGAAATTACCAGAAACGGTAACGTGGAAAAACGTTGTACGTGAAGGAGCTGTGTTAATATCAATTTTGGTTTTTTATTCCCAAATTTTATGTGTATAAAGTTAGCGAAACAACATCAAGCAAAAAATTTCGCATATACCCATGAATTTGCCGTTTTTTTGCCGTTAATTAGTTGTGGAAAAAATAATTTTGTCGCTCTGGCATTTTTTAGATATAAGGTGTTTTGCTGCTAACTTTATATAAAGTTAGCGAGCTTGTTTACTTTTGAAAAAAATAACTTAAAAAAAAATAAATAAATTGTTTGCATTTTTTTTTTGTTTTTTTCTAATGTTCAATAATTTTTAGAAGAAAAGGATAATAATATAATAGTAACGCAAACCCGGTTTCTTTATGTACCACTTTGAAATTTAAGCAAACAATAATCACCATGGTTAAAATTCAAAAAATTAAGAAGCTTTCTTATCACAATCAAACGACAATTTCAAAAACAGTTTTAATGCACAAAACAATTCAAACGGCAAATTATGCAACAAAAAAATTAACTGTTTTTATTATTTTTAACCAACTTTTAAACCGCTTTCCAAGTCCCTATTTTTTTTTTTAAATAAGGCTGTTTAAACAAAAAAAAATTAAACGACAAAATCAAAAACAGTTTTAGTGCACAAAACAAGCCAAACGGCAAATTATGTCATCCAAAAATTAATTGTTTTTATTATTTTTAACCAACTTTTAAACCGCTTTCCAAGTCCCTATTTTTTTTAAATAAGGCTATTTAAACAAAAAACAATCAAACGACAAAATCAAAAACAGTTTTAATGCACAAAACAATTCAAACGGCAAATTATGCAATAAAAAAATTAATTGTTTTTATTATTTTTAACCAACTTTTAAACCGCTTTCCAAGTCCCTATTTTTTTTTTATAAGGCTCTTTAAACAAAAAAAAAATTAAACAACAAAATCAAAAACAGTTTTAGTGCACAAAACAATTCAAACGGCAAATTATGCAACAAAAAAATTAATTGTTTTTATTATTTTTAACCAAGTTTTAATCCGCTTTCCAAGTCCCTATTTTTTTTAAATAAGGCTGTTTAAACAAAAAACAATTTTAAACGACAAAATCAAAAACAGTTTTAATGCACAAAACAATTTCAACGGCAAATTATGCAACAAAAAAATTAATTGTTTTTATTATTTTTA
>NW_023470639.1:143-4816 GCF_013731165.1 Rhagoletis pomonella | reverse complement strand
GCTGCATCCTTCAACTTGTTAACTCGCGGGAAATTCCCCGATTTGCAAGGAATTTCGGTTTAAGTGGCAATCGGGGAATGAGCAATTTTTTCGGGGAACTGGGTGAGTTATTTTTATGTCTTAAAGTAACCAAATTGGACGGATATGTTAATTTTTAACCATTTGACCCTGTTTGCAGCGACATTTTTTCAATTTGAATCGCAATATCTCTATAACAAGAGTTTTCCCAGATATAAGCTACATACCAGATGAAAGCTAATGCTTCGGGCTAGATTTGTGGAAACCTAGAATACAATCGACTGACCAGTTTTTGAGAGGTAATAGCAATAATTTTACGATTGTAGAGGTATTAAACTGTAGGGAGATAAAGAAATAATAATAACAGATAATTTCGTTTTTATAAAATATGACTAGGTAAGAATGTTACTCATACGCCATGTATGTATGTACTATTAATGAAATCATAGGCATAACTATTTGTGTGGAGACTGTTTGTATTATGCCGCATTTTCATTTGACCATTTGCAACCTTATTTATCAATCAAGTCAATTACTTGGGAATCCATCTTGATCTCAGGTTTTCGTGGAAATTGCATATTAAAGCGAAAAAAAGTAAACTTGCATTAAAAACATTAAGAATGTACTGCGAGTAACTCAAACAGAAATACTACAGCGGTATCAAAATAAGGCCCTGAGAAGTATTGTTAATGCTCCTTGGTATGTCACCAACTATGCCACTCACCAAGACCTCAAAATTCCATTTTTTCAGGGAAGAAATCGTCAGACTCAGTGATAACACGATCTTTTTTTGTTGTTACTATCATAACAAGTTTTAATAATTATGTATATAAAATAATTACATTATCATTACAACAAGTTTTTATTTTGATGCAAGAAGACTAGCAAGTTAACCGAATCGGGGGCCAAACACGATCTTTTCGCCGTTACAATATTTCCAGCCGTAGAGAAGAGTCTTTCTGAGCCTGCTGAAGAGGCGGGAATGGCTAGATATCTCTTCGCCAAAGACGCAACTGCAGGGAGGGAGTGTTCTCTAGAGCGCCACCACACAAGCGGGTCCAATCTATTTGCTATCTCAGGTTCCGCTACATAGCGCTCAAACTGAGAGATTGTGTCTGACATTTGTTCTTCCGTAGCGAACAGGAAATCCAACTCTTGGTCGTCACATTTTCCGGACTCCTTTACGGTGAGCTCTGTCGTCGACATTTCAGAGATAATTTTTTTGACCTGAGCACGGACTTTAGCTGCCACACTACTATTTTCCACCTGGAGATCTTTATATCTCGGATCAAGAAAACAAGCTATCTGCTCTGGCAATACTTCAAAATCTTCAGAAGTGCAAGAGTCGTCTTCAAGTGTAAACCGCTTTTTGAGGGAATAAATAATACTGGACTTGAAGTTGGTCACAGGGTTACTGTCCTCGGGCTTTGGTCCATAGTGGTTACTAATTAAAGTTTGGACTACTGGGCGTTTTGCGGAAAATGTTACTTTGGTTTCGCTACATAAAAATTTTGTTGCTACGTGTAGCGGCTTTAAAAGTATTATTAAACCTTCCATTATACCCCATCCATGCTCGGATATCTCCAAATTGAGAGCCGTTGACGAGTTTGTGTATGCGTATTCCGGTACAGAACATCGCACATAAAATAAATGGAGTCCCATCGAGTAGGACAGCTTTGAACCAAACGTTCCTCGTTAATTCCTAGCTGTCTTTGTTTGTTAATTAAGGCTGTCGTAGCAATATTAGAATGTTTGAAATGGGAAACTATTTTCTGAGCTTTGCTTTGAATCATATTGTACTCCTCAATGTTTTGCAGTGCATCTTTAATGCACAACTGCAACGTGTGGCCTGCACAATTTATATTATCCTTATTCAAAAGGCGGACTGCTGCTTTCATGACGTTAGCATTATCATGAACGATAGAATGAACTTTGGTACATATATTCCAATCCTCTTGTACCATATCTAACATTATCGCGATGTTGTCACTGGTAGGGCGTTCTTCCATGCCAACAGTATTTAGCGTATGTGTACCCAAAGACCAGCTATAATCGATGTAGTGTACGGTCGTGGACAAATACCCTTCATGTGCCAATGAAGACCACTCATCAGTTGTCAAAGAAACTGATGATACTGTTTCTAATCGCTTTGTGATCTTTTCCCTCACTTCATTGTATGCAAGTCCCAAGCGAGATTTTATTGCCTGGGGGTAAGGCACCTTATATCCGGGATCAACTTCTTTCATGAAGTTAATAAATCCTTGACTGTGCGAAAAAGACAATTTCAATTGGCACATAGCTATCATTTTTGCGAGAGCTTTGGTAATATTCTCTTGTCTTTTTGACGGACAATGAGGCGTGGCTTCTTGCGATGACGATGATGATGAGTCCCTCGGTCTTTTAATTATAACACCTTCTTCATTGCTGTTTGCGGACTCGGGACTGAATGATTCATGTATGCTAGAATCAGAGCGTTCACCTTCGTTTTCATCTTCAGGCAAAAATCTAAATTAAACGGAACAGAGCATCAACTTAACTGTCTAGATTACAGACTTTGTATTTTTTGTTTTTTAATTTATGTCGTTTTAAGGGTGCCTTCTGTTATCATTTTGGTACATAAATTTATAATAGTATGCTCTGATAAAATAACCACAGAATTATTTGTTAGTTTTTCGGCACATACCTTTCCTTTACCGATACAGAAAGCTTGTGTTTCTGTTTTAAATGCTTGTGCACAGTTGAAGTGGATCCTCCATAATGCAACTTGGTGTCACATACATTGCACTTGACAAATCCGTCATTAATCACACAAGCGTACTTCCAAACCCAGCTTGTTTTAGGCATGTCTAAAATATTAATATTTACGAAGTTGGTAATGCACGTACAGATATCGGATCGGTAACAAATAAAATTATTGAGACACACCCACCTGCGAATCTAAACGATGACCGACAGTTGAGGCAATTTTTGTGTTGGAATGAAAAAAAATTTTAAAATTTCTTCCACAATTATTTCACAACAATACGTTCATCAACCTACTTCTCGTATTAAGGAAACTTCATTAAATAATTGTGATTTTAAAAGCTTTAAATATTATGAGAAAAGAAACTATAATTTGAACAAGCTGATACAATAAAAGTACAAAATCTTTAGGTGAATGAATAGCATAAGGCTTTGTTACCTTACTTTTTGTACCAGAAGTGGCCTACCACAGGGTTTAGTTCTTATATAATTCCCAATGAGAACGTTCTCGTCAGTTTTGTTCTCATTTTGGTTTTGGTTTTGACGCGTTCTTGGGAACAAAACTACGACAATGGCATTTAGTTTCGATCATACATTTCGTTCTCAGTCCCTGTTTTAAAATATTAATATTTAATATTCTTTAAAATATACATACATACATACATATGTACACATGCATGTATGTATATGCATTTACAAAAATTAGAAGTTTGAATTTAAGTACAGAAACTAATGTTTTAATTTACTTTTCTTGTCTCCGTCTACTCAGGCAAGCGGTTAGGTGTACATAGTCGCGTACACTCTAGACATAAAAAAATAATTATAAAAAAAAATTTTCTCACTGAAAAAATATTTATCCTCACCAAAGAGATTACACAAGAAGCTTTATGTCGCATTACCCGGGTGTTTTTCGTTTAACCGGCACCAACATATGTATATTACCCGGGTACCCGGGCAAATCGGGTAATACCCGACTACCCGGGTAATAAAAGCCCCGAGTAATACCCGGGTAATCGGGTACCCGGGTACCCGGGCATTACCCGAATTACCCGGGCACCCGGGTAATACCCGGGTAACCGGGTACCCGGGTATCATCAGCCCTAGTTAAAATGGTTAAAAATTAACATATCCGTCTAATTTAGTTACTTTAAGATATACAAATAATATACAAAGTTCCCCGAAAAAATACCCATTCCCTGATTGCTACTTAAACCGAAATTCCCTGCAAATCGGGGAATTTCCCACGAGTTGACTACGAGATCTACTACTATCAGACGATTACAGTTGTTTATTGTATCGAAAGTTGGTAGCAAGTTGATAAGTTTTTGTCATTTCTCATATTTCTTTTTTATTTTTCCGAATACAAAGGATGATCATTCTTTTTCGCTTTATTCCGTATTCGAAAAAGTATATGTTTTAATGGACACATCGATTTGAATACATAATTTAAATTTAGATAATATTTTTAGCAATTTATTTGAGAAAAATAAAGTATTTAGATTATCGTTTGTATTTTCGTCGATTTTAAATTTGCTCCCCCAAAATAATTGATATCAAATAAAGAACCTCTTTGAGGTAAAATTTTCGAGTGACGAAAACTGAACTAGAAACACAAAATTTATGATATCAATTTCGTGACGAAAATAATACGCATTTTTTAACTGCCTTTGAAACGTACGGAAAATATTTTTTTATTTATTCGGAACGTTGCGAAATTCCGTCTATTGCTAGAAATCTATATATATAAAAAGAAGTTACATTTCCTTGGTAATCTTATAACTCAAGAACCGCCGAACCGATTCCCACGGTTTTGCATTCGTTGGAAAGGGCTCGGGCTCCGTGAGGTTTGTGGCAAAGAAAATAGAAATATAGACCAAAACGTGGACCTGGGTAACCTTGGGTGTATTTGTTCA
>NW_023470639.1:0-133 GCF_013731165.1 Rhagoletis pomonella | reverse complement strand
GGGTGACTAGGGTCTCGAGATACAGACCAAAACGTGGACCCGGGTAAACTTAGGCTGTATTTGTTTAATATGGGCATAAAATGAAAGCTGTTATGTCAAAAATATGCGGAAGCAAATAAAAAAAAAATTAAAA
>NW_023470638.1:0-4818 GCF_013731165.1 Rhagoletis pomonella | reverse complement strand
CTAAAAAAATCAGTACTTTTCAGTATATTTTTATTCAAAGCAAAATTATGAATGTAAGTAACAGCAGACCCGGCGAACTTTGTCCCGCCCAAAATTTATTTTTTGTATTGAAATATTTTGGTCCAAAATTTTCACCAAAAGTTCACGTTCATGATTTTCAGTGACGCGTTTATCTTCTAATATTATGGTTTGGTGGTTGTCAGAAGGCATATATCCATTGCCATCTTAAATAACCTAGCAAAAGTGTATATGCATACAAAGATACGTAATAGCTATAGTGCGTTTAAAAGGCGCAACGCCCCCCTATAAAATAGCCGCAAAGTTCTCTAAGAGTATGGGATTGTTTTCAAATATCTCCATATCATGTTCGAGTACTCTACCATGAACACTTCCAGAGATATGCAGTATGAAAAATCGGTTTGTATGGGAGGTGCCACTCCCCTTCACTTAGCGGTATGAAACATACTTTGCAATCTATTATCATACCTACCGTATATACACCAAAAATTTCATTCAAATAGGTCAAGCCGTTTCAGAGGAGGTCAACCACAAACACCGTGACACGATATTTTTATATATTAGATTTTTCATAAAAAAATTCTAAAAGAAGAAAATAGAGAAAATTTTTTTAGGATAGGGACACCCTAGTTGCCAAATTCTAGTACTCTATGGTGAACATTGCCAGAGGTATGCAGTATGAAAAATTCGGTTTGTACGGGAGGTGCATCGCCCCCTTTTACGATAACCACAATATTTCTCCATGAGTACGCGATTGCTTTCATATATCTCCATATTATGTTCGACGCCTCTTCCATGAACATCTTCCGGGACATGCAGTATGAAACATTCGGTTTGTATTGGGATCTGCTACGCCCCTTTTTCTAATAGCCCCAATTTTTCTTCATGACCATGTGATTAATTTCATATATCTCCATACAAAGTTCCAGTACTCTACCACGAACACTTCCAGAGATATGCAGTATAAAAAATTCGGTATGAAATATACTTTACATCCGATCCTCATACCTACCATATATGCACAAAAAATTTCATAAAGATCGGTCAAGCCGTTTAGGAGGAGTTCGACCACTAACACCGTGACACGAGATTTTTATACATTAGATTTTTGACATTTTTGAATACTTAGCAATGAGATCATTTGAATCTTCAGTGATTACATAGTCAAAGAATTCTATACATTTCATTTTAAAATTATTTTTAATTTGAAGCTCTCTTTCAACAATTTTAATTAGAAGGCGATTTCTCTTTTTGCGTCAGGAAATAACTATATACTTAAGATCCTTTCAGTTTCTTCGTTTGAGTGTGGTATTGAAAAAAAAAACTAAATTACATATTTTTTAAAATGTGGAAAAGTACCACTATTTAAGAACTTCATCTGTATTTCCTCATGGCTTAAATTAACTTTTGCAACTACGCTAAAACTTTGAAAGACTACGAATTCGCTGAAAAGAGTATCTAACTTTATGTCTCGTATGCAAAACTCTTTTACAATAGGTTTGTATAGTAACCAGTCAGTACTAATTTGTACTCGAACCTGCAAATTTTTACTGGAAAAGTGTATGATAATCCAAAAAATTTGCAAGAGAGCACTGAATCGAGAGCGTAACAACACGGGAGAGCTGCAAATTCTTGCTAGTGAAATTTTTACTAGCAGAAATTAGCTGGCAGAAGAAGAAGAAGAATAAATGTCAAAAGCCGCCATTTGTTGAATTGGTTTAGCACAAACAAAAGTAAAATGAGTGGAAATCAAAATATTAATGATGTACTAGACTGTGTAAGTGCTTGTGAGTAAAGCAAAGAGTTTAAAACTGATTTATAAATAGTAAAATGTTTACAGCATAATATCAAAAGGGTGCAACAACTATTCACTTGCAAGTTTTTACTAGTTTTGCGTTCAGTAACTTTTTCTGCTAGTTTTCTCTTCTTCTCAATTTTACGCTCTATTTTGCTTTTATGCTCTGGCTGCAATGTTTTACTGGAGAAGTTACTATACAAACCTAATGTCAGTGAATTGTGAAAAAAGGATTGTAAGTTATAGGCAAATTTGTTGTTATTAAACTGAAAGTTATTTTCGAGATATCAAACAACACACGACAAAAAAACGTCAGCCTTCTTTTTGAATAATTTAAGCTCCATCAAATTATCGCAACAGGTACGTAACGACCCGGCGATATGCCCGTAAAAGTTTGATCTTTTTGTTGTATTAATTTCTTGGGCATATCAAATATTGTCTGAAACAAGTCAACTATAGTTAAATTATTTTCTTCTTATTTTCTACAGTATAGTTTAAGGAAGTTCCAACGTTATGTAAAAACCTTAAGAAAATCCTAAAGTATTTTGTTTGAATTGAAAATTCAGTACAAATCAGTACAAATTTTTAAAAATGAGGATATTAGCGTACTGATTGAAGAAATGAATAAAATCAGTACAAGAGTTGAAAAATCAGTACTGTACTGATAAAATCAGTACGTCTGGCAACCGTATGTGGAGGTCATTTCAAATTAGCAAATTTTTGCTGTATGTTTTGGGTGATTTTTCAGCAGAAACTCTAATTTTTCGACTACATCTTGCAAATTTTGTTGAAATATGAACATATACTTTTCCTTACGCATAATGTGTACTAACGGACCAACAATATTTTTGAAATAAATACAACCCCAAACAATTAAGATCCTACCACTGTGATTCACAGTTTGCCGTAGATGATGCGCTTAGGCTTAATTTGGGCCTTTGATCCAATACCATGCCCGGCCATCTGATTGAAAACGATTAATTTAGTCTTGTCAGACCAAATAACCTTCATTGAAACTTAAAAATATGTTTTTTATTGCATTCTGAACGGCCTAACATATCCCAATAGGCAACGGTTCGGTTTCCGTGCATGCAGCGAAATGCTGCCACACTCGCACATGTATTATGATCAAATTTGCTTTTTTCTTCTTTATGATGCCTTTACGCTCAATTGGCAATTCATCGCCCCGCTGTCTATTGATTTGCATTAAAGTTTAATACCTTAAGCGTTTCTGTAATAGTGGCTGCATCGCTACTTGCTGCTAAGTTCACAAGATATCGTACCGTAATATTTTTTAACAGACTTCCTTTGTCCTTGGGAACACTTTATGCTATATTTTTTCTCAGTCTTAACATTTTCAAGTAGCAAATTCCAAATTGTTTGCCACTTTTCGTGCGGTTCCGCCTTTCCGCAGTAAATCTATTATTTACATTTATGGTTCCTGGTTAACTATGTTATTTGCTGGTGATCACTTCTTCAATAAATTACAATATAGAAAAAAGTCATCTGACTTCCAACTAAGTAAAAGATGTCAAATGCAAAACTGAGAGTTATTGCAAAACTGTAACATCTGCCTTAATTTACATTTTTGTCTGCTGGGTTTTTTATTGTTGTTGTATTGACTTCAAATCATTATGAGAGAGGGAGTAGGGATGTACCAACACCAATATACAACAAAAGGATGAAAGTCGTTAGAACTTGGAAATATAGCGGTGGCTGAAACAAAAGGTGTTAAACCATGTTATAGTTTTGCTTGTCACTGTATATAAGTGTACATGCCAGGGATGAAAAAGTAGGTACAATTTTACCTTTTTCCGACGTCTAATTACTTAAAGGTACATTAGGTACAGTCACTAGATTTTAGGTACAATCATCTTTTGATCAGATGCATGTTTATTTATTTTTCCTTTTCATTTACCGTGCTAATATATTTACTTGTAGGCATGGGAGAAGCTTCGCTTTCATTTTGCATAATAAACAATTCTAAAGAAAAGTGGACAAAAGGAAGAAATTAAAAAGTAATATTATGTATTATCTTAAACATTTTACATTGAATTTAGAGCAGCCACTACGAAAAATTAACACTTTACTTAGCTATCCGCAAATTCGTAATTTTTTTCTATTAATTTTAACGCTTATTTTATACTTATACTTATACTAAGTCAAATTCAATAGTATTTGTGGTTAAATGAGTGAAAATAAATTGTCAAATGGAACTAAAAAATGGTTGTTCGATTGATTTAGATCAGAAGAGGCCTTCAGGCGTGTACATGCGCTGATAAAGCGGATATTTGTAAGTTTTTGGCCCATAATATCATCGATAAAGGATATAGGAAAAAAGCTGTGTCAAAATATGTCGACAAATTTTGTTGTCAAAATATGACATAATGAAAACCATCCCTTAATCGCCCGTACAGTCCAGTGTCTAGGATGTCTTCAAATTTCATATTTTCTTTAGATGAGAATATAGCTATTTGACCCATATCCGGTGTTTGATTTCTGGAAATATATTTAAAATACTTTCGAAGTTACTTACGGCAATTTGATTATTTTCTCTATACTTGCTGTTGTTTTATAAAAAGCTGGATAAAGAAGTATACTTCGCAAAGTGTGTTTTTTGTCTTTTTCGCCAATATTTTTCAGTAGTCAAAATTAGACAAAACAACGCTTCTCCGATTCCCATTAGACTATATTCTATAGATATATGCTCAGTAAAAAAAAATCCTAATCGTGTTTAAAGTACATCCATCTTTTATATTCATGTTTTAAATAAAATTTATAAAAAAAAACTACGAGTGAATGATGTAACTTTTTATAAGTACAATCTGTCTCATTTAGGTACATTTATTTTATGATATTAGGTACAATCTGAAATTTCCATTTTTCATCCCTGGTACATACGCACCCCAAGCATGCAGGGCGCCGCGAATGTCGGGAATGTCGTTCAATCTTCGCATTTACCTTTGAAGGTTTCGAAGAATCTGGAAAGGTATATTTTTTCCTTT
>NW_023470637.1:0-4818 GCF_013731165.1 Rhagoletis pomonella | reverse complement strand
GTATTTAATGTTCGGCTTCGCCCGAACTTAGACTTTCTTACTTGTTTTTATATTATTTATTTCAGTACTATATTTTCTCTCGAATGGCTCATACCAAAGCTGCATTGGAAATAGCCATTTCACAGCCATGAGTCTGCCCAGCGTCTCTAGAAACATAAAACACATATGCAGGCTTGTTGTAGAACACAAAAATTTTGAAATAAGTTTTCCCAATGCTGCTGACCACTACAACAGCATTAAGAGGGGGTAAGTTGTATAGACATATGGAAAAATACGTTTATTTATAAAAATATTTTCAGTTTTCATAACAAATTCGGAATTAAAGGAGTAATAGGTACTATTGACTGCACACATGTGGCCATAATTGCCCCGCCATCTTCAACCCCTGGAGTAGTTTCCAATAAGTATATGAATAGGAAGGGATTCTACAGTATTAATGTTGAAGCTGTAAGTATTTAAAATTCTTGCTTGCACTAGCAACATGTTGGAATATTTAATAATACGTGAATCACCCGATTCCTAGATTTGCGATGATGCGCTAATTTTCCGGAACATAAATGCACGATTTCCTGGCTCATGCCACGACGCTGGTATTTGGACAACATCACCGATAAGGATTAAGGTCATCACAGAGCACGTTTCAGGAGTATTTAAATGGCTTTTGGGCGACTCTGGTTATCCCTTGGAGCCTTGGCTTCTTACGCCAATAGCAAGCCCTGCATCAGCCAATGAACTCCTTTTCAACAAAGTTCACATAAAGGCTAGAAACGGTATAGAGCGCGCATTTGGGATCCTCAAATCTCGCTTCAGGTGTCTATCAAAAGAGCGTGTGCTCAGATATAGCCATACAAATGCCGCATTTATTGTATATACATGCGCAATTTTCCACAATATATTGCAAAAACGAGGTATTTATATAACAGAGGAAACCATGTTGCCAGAAGACTCCACTCCAGATAATGCTGGTGCGAACGAGCCAATGGAATTGACAGAGTATTACTCCGAAGGCGGAAGGGCACGTCAAAGTTGCCTAAACGCTTTAACCATATAAAATTTTGGATTCGTTATACTTTAATTGAAACCGGTATATGTAACTGAATACTCGAATCGAAAAGATATTAACTGAAATCAAATGTGGTTTTAAAACAGCTTTATTGTCCATAGCTTACAGAAATTTAGTTCAATAAAAAACTTACATATCTATGTAAACAAATAGCTTTCAGCTTTTAGTTCAATAAAAGGGTGCATGCATACATATGTATGTAGTCTTTAATTCAATAAAATCATACATAAGTATGTAAAACCCCATAACTAAAAAACATATTCCTTTAAACCAAATACATAAATTGTTAATCAATGGAAAATATGTATATCCATAGCTTACGACTATTTAATTCAATAAGTACATACATATGTATGTATGTAATGAGGTCTCTTTTTCAGTCTTTAATTCAATGTATGTGTGTGACCAGGTAGCTTTTTAAGTTTTTAATTGAGTAAAAGTATACATTCATACGGTGACGGAAAAAAAAATTTCACAAAACTAATTTTTGGCAATACTCACAATGTTTTTCATGCTACATTTTTTGAGAATTTTTACTAAGGACATAGTTTCTACGATAACAAAAACCGTTTAAATCAAAGCTTAGAACTTCGTATAAACTTAAATAAATCGGAAAATTTTCATCTTAACTTCAAACCTGTTAATCAGAATGTGTTTTTTGTTATCGTAGAAACTATGTTAAATATTAGAAAAAATTATCACAAAAAACTTTTTTTTCCGTCACCGTATGTATGTAGGCAGGTAACTTTATCAGTCTTTTTTGACTATGGCTTGGGACAAGGTCAATATTGCACTGGCCATATTGTTCATGGAATTAGAAAATTCTGCCATGCATTTTAGAGATTCTTCTCTGTATTTTCTTTCTTCGTCATTCCTCTCCCTTATAGATGCCATCATCTCTCCGAACATCTCACCAGAGGTTCCTTTGCGGTGACGTGAAGTTGTCGGAGTATCAGTTAATGCGTCCATCGTTTGGACAATAGGACTACCGGGGTCGTAAGAAATTAGTATTTCAGTCTGAAAAATCAAAAATAGTTGTTTTGCATATAAATACATTAATTCATATGTACGGTGCGTATGTTACTTGATAATGAAGAAAGAAGTTTAATCCTGACAGTATGTGTGTACTACCTCGGCACCAACGTTTGGGATATCAGTCATCCCGTCAACCACGGCCGACCCGAAAGTTTCCAATGCCTGTTGCTCCCTCTCCGTGAGTTCCTCTTGCAAGCAGGGACCTCCGCCCGTCACCAAGCAATGGGCCTTTGCCTTCCTAGCCCTGGATCGGACTTGGTTTTTCCAATGGGCTAAAGACTGAAATAAAAATAATGTGGAACTCTTATAACGCACAATTTTTTTATATATGTTTTAAGATTTACCTCTTTCCATTTAGGCGGAGTACGTATCGGCCCTTTAAGAGCGTTAAGTTTCTCTGCTAGCTCTATCCACAGCTCCTCTAGCCTTTTTGGACGTGTAGGATCATTTTTATTGAGCTTTAACTCAGGGTGGCTCCGCATAAATGACAGGTAGCACTCAATTTGCTCCTTGCTTGTTCGCGTTGTCTTGTGTATGTCTGCAAAATAAAAATACCTTATTTTCAAAGAAAATTAACAAAATAAGAAAATTTTATTTGTTTACAATTACTTACCTTCATCGGCCATTTTAGTTGAATGTGAATAGCGATGAAATACGGCATTAATCGATTGCTCACTTTTCTGTCCTTTATATATTCTCTTGGATAATCGATTCAGATAAAACGCTTATAAAACACGATGATAAAATATTTTTGTATAAATGCTTAGTAGTAATCACATTCTTTATACTTCTAACGAAGATTTTGTTTTTTAAATGCGTTTAAAAACCCTACTTTCGTATGTAATCGATTAATGAATATTTGCTGAACTCTTTTATCATCTCCAATTGGAACATGCTATCAGCTGATTGTCTCTGTATGTATTCACTACACATTTTTGGTGAACTTTTTGTGACTCTCTCTTACTGAATACCAAAATCGATTCAAGTCACAAACAAAGTCGCAAAAAATTTGTCTCAAATTTAGTGACTTGAGATGAGACCGAGTTATGGAATCCCAGTATTATTCTGAAGGTTGCAAACCGAAAATGAAGTCAGCGGTACTGGGACGAAGATTGAGTGCTGATCGCTTTAAACAAGGCAGGAAAACCTGGTCTCAAACAAACGATTTATTACTTAATCTGCAATATAATCTAGTGATGAGCGATATTTCGTACCGGTGATTTTATCACTGTGATTTAAAAATCGCTTATAGTGACTGCTACTGCTAAACCCAATATCAGTAATTGGTAATTTTTTCTACTCGCATTATATTTCGGTATAAGTTAAGAATACGAACGTTGCAAAAACTAAAAAAATAAGTGTGAAGGTTAGAAGTTTTTGAGACAAGTATAACGGTGTAATTTTTTTGAGGCGGAAACGACAACTACGATAGTTACGAAATGTCAAAGGTCAAATGTAGCGCTTTTTTTTCAAATCCAAATATCTCAAAAACCATCGCACGTATTCTAAATATTTTGATGTCATTTAATAGGAAATCTGAGACGCTTTAAAACACAAATTTTAAACAAACACATTTTTCTTTAAAAATTTACTTATTAATTACACATAAATATATAGTGCACAAATCAAGCTTTCATTTGATATACAACATGTTGGGTTTAGTTTCTCGCAAATCGGAGTATTTCCAAAAAATAGCCCTGGTCGGTCCAACGTCGGCTACGCTGTTGAGAGTATTTTTGCTCTGAACTTTTTTATCACACTATTCAAAAAAGGTACGCAGCGGCTGACCGGTTTTTCGTTTTTATTTGAGCATTTTAAAAGATTCGAATGTATGTCGCTTTATTATATCAATTGTAAGTATGGCATTTTCTGTGCATTTTCATTGCATTTTCTGTGTGTATTTCAACGCAATCACTATTTGTTAATACATTATGGAAGAAATTAATTTACTAAAGTTATATGATTTATTTGGATACAGGGATGAAGGCCCATTAAATATCCGTGCACTTGAGGCCATACAAGAGTGGGGTTTAATTCCGCGAGAGTGTACTTATTTTTGTCCAGTAGTGCAATTCACTACTCTATTTTATCGTTTTTCGCATCGTGAAGTTAGCTAAAAGTAAATTTTATCGATTTTGCTATTCATTAAACGTTTCTCTAACGAAATTCGCTTTGACAAAATCAGCTGTTATCATTAACGTTTTGATTGTGGCTAAGTTCTCGACAAAATTTTTTTGTCGTTAACATAATCAAAATTTCAAGTTTTTAGTTGCGCTTTGTTTTAAAAATGGCTTGCGAGTACTTGGGATACACCCAATTTCGGAGCGATCGGGAGTCTAGTCCTCCAACAGTGGATCGACGTGTGTTGAGAAATGTGGGCAATCCATTTCATTTAGGACCAACGGAGTTCAAGAAATTGTATCGCTTAAGTCCAAACTTGGCAGATGACCTAGTTTGGCAGCGTGCTGGGCATCTAAGAGGCTCAAGAGTAACCGCAATAAAGACGGAAAAACAGGTAACTTACACAACTTTTTAGTTTTACTGCAAATTTAAATACTTTTCGATTGTGCCTGGATAGGTTCTAGCTGCCCTACGATTTTTTGCGACAGGATGCTTCCATCGGCCCGTAGGAGAACAGTCGTCGATAAGCCGGTCCATACACCGCGTGGCGGGTGCTATTTATCATAATATGTTCTGCTCCAAGGTACGATTTCCAATGA
>NW_023470636.1:152-4820 GCF_013731165.1 Rhagoletis pomonella | reverse complement strand
AAAAAAATCAACCAAAAATTTGTTAATATTACCAAATTCTAGCTTGAAAAGGGGTCAAAGTGGATTTTGTTTAATTTAACAATACCATGGTTGATATTTTCAACAACAACAACAATTTCTCGTTCTTTCACCATTTATTATAATTTTTAGTAAGATTACCGCGGGTGCGGGTGCATAAACCCCTGGTTAGGATAATCCACCAACTGCCCGCCAGGTAGGTCTGTTAGGAGGGGCACTCCACAGGGGGGTGTTCTCTCTCCACTCCTATAGGTAGTGACGGTGAACCAACTGCTACTGCGCATGGAGGCGGATGGGTTTGGGGTTGTCGCATACGCCGATGATGTTTCGGTTATCGTACAGGGAAAATTCCCTCAAACTCTATGTGATCTTATAGAAGCTGCTCTTGGCTCGCTCGTTTCTTGGACCAAAACCATCGGGCTTGAGGCGATACAAAGTACCGGCTCTTACACCCCTCAAAATCGATGGCTCAAGCCTGGAGTAATTCTTGACAGCAAACTGCTCTGGAATGACAACACAATGGAACGCATCAAGAAAGCCACCACAGCGCTCTTCATATGTAAAAAGGCGATCGGCGTATCGTGGCGCTTCTCACCTAAGATACTTCACTGGATCTACACTGCCATTGTTCGCCCGATTCTGCTTTACGAAGCCCTAGTTTGGTGGCCTACCCTTGATAAGACCACGGCGCTCAGGCAACTTCAAAAGGTACAAGGGAGTGCGGAGCTATATATAAGTGGAGCTCTTTGTTCCTCCCCGACCGAAGCTCTTAACACGATCCGACATCTGCCTCCGCTTGATCTAGTAGCTCGGGAAATAGCCACTATTGCAGCCTTAAGACTTAGAGAGGCAGGCTCCTGGACTCATGGTCCATCAGCCCATTCGATAATCCTAGGGACAAGGGCGCCCATACCTATACCTGCAAGTACTGATGCAGTAGTACCATCAAATACCTTCACTAAAAACTTTATATTTACCATACCAGCTTGAAAGGACTGGGACACTAGGCCTAACCATATACGCAACGCTATAAACATTTACACTGGTGGCTCCAAACTCGACGGAAAGTTCGGGGGAGGGATCTTCTCCCCGGAGCTGGAACTAGAAGCATATTTTCGCCTTCCCGACCACTGCAGTGTATACCAGGTGGAGGTGCTGGCTATCCAGGAGGCCACTCGGCAGCTAGTAAGAATACCCAAGGAGAAAAAACAGGTATTGATCTTCTCTGACAGTCAAGCAGCCCTGAAAGCTCTAGACTCATGCGTAGACAACACAAAGTCTCTAACTGAATGGCCCAGCATTATAGAATACATCTCAGATGGGTGCCTGGAAACCGTGATATTGAGGTCAACTGCAAAGCTGACGAACTGGCAAGGAATGGTACGACCACCGATGAAGGACACGGTAGGTATACCAATGGCCACTTTTAAACTATATGCAAGGAATAGCACCGTACAAGCAGCGAACGAAAGCTGAAGGAACCTCTCCTTCTGTGGAACGGCTAGGCTTACATGGCCTTCCTATGATAAAAAACGCACGTCTGCACTCTTCCGGTTAAAACGGACCGAGGTATCTATTCTCACAAGAATTCTAACAGGTCACTATCTAATCGGCACACATGCCTCGAGATTGGGAGTGAACGCGCCAGGCTACTTTTACTTTTGATGCCTGTAATGCTAATAATAAGGAAATTGAAAGCATAGTCCCTATGCGGTTATAGCGTAGGCTCGGAGATATTCTTGCCGCCAAAATTTCTTGACGTTCTGGGTAACTTATCGCGGCAGGCAAGACGCCCAAAAGGGTACCATAAAAGTATAGTTTTGCCTATGTAAGTGTAACTTCCTAACAAATTAGATGCAGGATACACTTCGGTATGCACCCTTAAACTAACCTTGCTGAAGTTGCAGAAAGTGTCTCGGAGTAAACTTGTCCTAAGCTACTATAGTCGAAGATATTACATATAAATTATGGTTCCGATTGATGTCGGTTAAGGCGTGTCGCACAGGGGTCAAAGTTCAGATTACTCAATGAGAGGGTGAGACTGGAAAACATACGTTCATTTTATTTTTTCAGGACCTCCCTAATATTGCGTGTGTGTGTAATGTCTGTATTTATTCCTTCTGTAATTTAACTCTATCAGGGTTTCATATTTTTTATTTGCAAAGTAATAACTAACAACTATAAAAAGTAAATTTTATCAATTCAAAACTTGAAATCCCACTTAAAATCCTTGACCTATATGGCATATATACACGAGCGCGCATAACTTTGCATATGCACCAAAAGAGTGACAAATGTCAACGAACTATCCTAAGTTGATTTGCACACATACATATGTACATACATATGTATACATATGAACATTAACCCGCACATGTGCCTACAAACACATTATACATATGTACGTGGAAGGAAAAGTCATATCAGAGAGAGCAATGACACGACATTTCAAATTGTCTCTACGCCTACAAAAATATACATACATACGTATGTACATATGTACATTTTTATGTATGTATCGAATGCATGCAAGTAAACTTTACACTTGTGCGTGAAGGCATACTCGTATTTCCAAAATTTGGTTGCGTATACGCCCACGCTGCTATATGTATGTAAATATACAGTTTGTAATAAAATCATACATATATGGGAGGTTCCATGGGAAACTGTACCTCAGAGTACAAAGTTTTTCTTTATAAAAATAACAAATGTGTGGATAAGACAAGAATACAAATCTTGAATTAAAGCTTTAAATGCATTTTTATTGCCCTTTTTTAAGTTTTGAAATATATAGTAGAACTCATCGGCGTTTAATAAAATTATATTTTATATTAAATTGTGTGAGTGCTTCATTTACATTACGAGTTATTATTAAGCAGTATTGATCTAGTCCCACCCGTGACAAAAAGGGTAAAAGGCGTTATTATTAATTACAGAAATTGAAGTTGTGCTTCGGGTTTGTTACATAATGTTAGAACTTCATGACAGCTACGGGTGGACCAGTTGCTAGAGGTAAGTTTACAGAGCTGATAAGCTTTATTGTTGCTTGTGGTCCGCTGATAAATTAAGTGATATTTTGACCAGTTTTGTTTTTTTCTTTTCTTTATTAATGTTCATAGTTTTTTTGTTTATAAAAGTCTAGCACATTACATAAGCAGAACCACATAAATCCACATTTCAAACTTCGTATAAAAATTATAAATTTCAAGAAATTGTAACAATTACACCCAAAAATTTCAAACATTTTGTTCATAAAGATCGCGTTGATTTTTAATCATTTTTTTTGACTGACGGTGCTAGACTTTTTCTTTTATATAAAATGCACTATACTAAGATAAAACGTGAGTGAATTAAAGTCCTACTTAATATGGATCACACTAAAATCTTTATTTCATATAAAAATTGGTACGTGTCCCACCCATGACGGAATAACGATCAATATTAAGTTAATTTAAATTATATATCAAAATTTAGAATTATTCAGAACTTTACACTTAAATTTAAACAAGAAAGAAATGTCCCACTCGTGACGGTGGAATCGCCCATATGTATATGTGTCGTGTACATGTTTATTTATAAACGTATGTGTTCCTTTTCTTTCGTACGTGTTTATTGATATATCTGTACTGTAATGTTTTCGGACGGAACTATATCTTACTGCCAACATGGGAGTATTACATATATCAGGGGTGGACAAGGCCAAGGCCGAAAAGAGCCACATGTAAATTTTAAAAGCTACAAAGAGCCACAAAAAACAACAAAAACAAAAATTTTATTTTTAAATAAAATTATTATTGGAAATGAAAAAACATTAATTTTATTATTATTCTAATACACGAATACTTCCAGATCAAGCTGATTTGGGTCCCGGGGCATAGTGATATAGCGGGAAATTGCAGGGTGCCAGGCAGGGCACCCTTGAGGCCGTCACCTCGGACAAGGAGGACATTGGAGTTCCGTTGGCAACCTGCGGCCTGCTTTTGGACAGATGGGCAAAGTTGCAAGGTCCTTCTTGCCGGTTGTGGACCGCGGGCGGTCAAGAGAGCTACTGCAGCTGGCTAAGCGTCAGCTCTCGATTTTCACAGGTGTACTGACCGTTCACTGTCCAATGGGAACCCACGCGGTCTCTACTGCCGCAGTTGCCTGGAAGACGAGATGAAATCATCTCAGCACTTCCTACTCAACTGCCCGGCATTCGCTAGATTACAGTTTAAGCATCTCGGTGCGCATTTCATCGACACTCCCGAGGGACTCTCCGGAGTGGACATCGGCTGTTTGAAGAACTTTATTATGAGCACCCAGCGCTTCTCGTAATTTTTTTTTTTACGCAGTTACTGTTCAAATGAATTTCTCCCGTATGTAATGTGGTATCACAATGGACAATCAAATGTTTAAGTGAGTCCCCTTTGCGGGTCTGCCACCATAACCTAATCTAACCTAACATAACCTAATACACGTAAGATATGTACATAGATATTAAAGAAAATTCAAAATTGCCTTATCTTCATTTCATTCCAAAAACCCCAATTCTTCATCGATTTTCTTCAAAATGAAAAATATGTTACATAGAAAAAGGTTAAAGAAGCATTGAAATAATTTCAAATCGGCAAATCATTTTTCAAAATCAAATCAAAAAAGAAAAGAAAAGAA
>NW_023470635.1:0-4820 GCF_013731165.1 Rhagoletis pomonella | reverse complement strand
CACTTCCAAGCGGCCTCGAACCTGCGATCTCAGAACCAGAACCGGTACTCTTCACGCGACGCCACAGCCGACATTTGTAAGAAAAGGAATTAATTGCTTTGACAATTCAAAGGCAGATGGCGCTGAACGCTTTAGTTCTTCGAAATGGTCGAAATGGTAGGCCATCCCTTTGGTACATACTAGTTAATGAACTAGTATTTTTACTGACTGGCTTGGCTTTTCACTGCAGGGATAGTACCAAAACACTTTTCTATGTAGAAGTGAATGTTAAGGAAAACTTTTTCTTCCTACTCTGTACGCGTACATAAAAAAGCAATGAATTATTTTGCAGTCTATTTTTACCACAAGATGAAAATGCTGGTAATGAAAGTGGTCTCGCTTTTATTGCGCCATTCAATATAATTTTGTCTATAATAAGACATAAAATTAATGATGATAGTAATTGTCAATAAAATTTTATTGCTTGTAGAATAAGTAGAGAAATTTTGGGAAGCCATTAATTGCTCGTACGCGTGTTAGGCAATAGGATTAAAATTAGCTTTAGTGCTAAAAACAATTTTTCGATTTATAAAAATTGCATAAGTTTCCGAAATATTAAAGTATTTATTTACCTGTTTAAAGGGACAATTTTTCCAAAACATATTAAAAGTTTTCCCCAAAGCAACCCTAAAGCTTTTATTGTATAATATGATTAGAGCCAATACACTGCTAATAAGACGATCTTCATTTGAAGTATTCAAAAGAACGCAAATTTCAATCGACTCCAATTGATCATTTCACAGCAGCGAAAAAACAATACCTTGCTGCTAAGTTAACTATTAAAAATTTTTTATCATCCACTGTAATATAAAGACATAACCAGATAACTCGCTAACCGACAGGTGTGAACAATAGATATACACTCGAAATAATCTGTTTAAAAAAGCGACTATAATTCGAGTATATTTTTGTTTATTTTTAAATTTTTTTTTGGTAAATTTACACGATGAATATGCATTTTTCTTGTTTACACATTTTTGTGTGTAAAAATCCTTTTTGTTAGCGGCTTTACACACTTTCGCAGTAAATTTACGCAAACCACAGCAGCTACATTACACTCTAAAAAGTCCGAAATTTAAACAAACTATTCGTTGAATAATCGAGCATGTAATTTCGCGAATAAAAAGGTAGGAAATCCGTAACCTACCATTTAGCTAGGAAATTTACACAATTTTTTTTAGAGTGTATATAGCTGGCTTGGAGTCACACATAGACCTACCGATACGGATTTGATTTTGATTTGTATGTTTTTTTTCATTCAACGATGTAGATCATAATGCGTTCGCTAAAAGCCATAAGCAGCTTATCATTGTCTAGCATCAAATATGTTTTTTTTTTCTCTCAATCATTTCCAGTGAAAAAGCTTAAGTGATTTTTAACCAACCGAAATACCAAGTTTACGGCAGCGATTATCAGCCGCAATATTCTGCTTGGCGATTCAATTTAATATTTTGCTTTTTATGCCGCCTACGCAACAATCGGTTGGCATACGATGGTGTCGCCGACAATGGTAATGGTTGCTATTTTTTTTTTTTTGTGATGTCACTTGATATGTTTTTGTTGTGTTTGCGGTGTTTTTTGCATACCAGCTGAGGTGTTTGCTCGTAAATAGTCATAAAAGTTGCCGATGTGCATATAAAAGTCATCATCAATAATGTAAAATGTTGAATCACAAATCATGCAATGAAATTTCATTGTTATGATTATTGTTATGAGCCCAGGTGATGGCGGTAAAAGATAACAGGCGTTAAAATATGCAGACAAATATTTGAGAGGCAGTGAGTGAGTCACAGAAGTAATTACGTAGATATGTATTTATGAATGTACATATGTAAAATGCAATTACCACTGGGAACTTCAACTGTGCCTCCAGAACAATATGTCGATATAAATACAAAAAAAAAGTTGGTCTGACATGTAGCTACAAAGTCCAGGCAGAGATCTTTTCATAATGCCCTTAGCGGCTAGAAAATCGCTGTCTTAACCCTCGCTTCAGCGAAGAATTTTGAGTCGGTCATTGCACTGTTAGTCACCCCGGTGACTATATGAATTTCACAATGCACTATGCATACACCGCGAGCAAAAGTATATTTCGTCGATGTTTTAGCAAAACCGCCTATCGACCAGTTGCAAAAAAAATTCGATTAATTGCAATTATTTTTTTTATTTTTTTGCTCGTGATTAATCATATTATAATCGATTATTTTATATATTTTTTCCATCACTAGTACCGATTGATTCGATTGAGTTAATTTTATTTCATTGTAGGCGTCGACACGACGACCAAATGCATCAAACTTTTCGTGCAAATATTCAAATAGTCAATGGCCCTTGGCGAAGTAAATTTCCAAACATGTTGGGCTAATTTCATTACTTATCACTAGCTATTTCTAATATTTTTGTATATTTTATATATTTCTTTTCTTATTTAAAATTCATTAATTTAATCGAAATTAATCAAATATCAAATATCTGTGCTTAACATCCTGATCCAAATCACGAATATTACGTCCAATTATATGTAGGCACCTTTAAAAACTAATAAGACATGCACTTTTGTTTATTAATTTTTTTTAGTTGAAGCTAAGGACAAAAAATACAGTTGAAAATTTTCCTAAATGAAATAGTAATAAAGACAATTACGGTAATAGTCCTAACTTAATTAAAATATGGAAATTTTTAAAATAAGTGTCGTCGAAAACCCGGGGTGGCTAATAGCTGAACGAAGGGTTAAAATCCGATCTGACCCATTTTTTCAAGATTCAAGGTTGGTTGTATGGCTTTGAGATGGTTATTTTCCCTCGTTCCAGTAGCACAAGAATACTCACGCAAACTTCCATATGTCAAGAATGATTGGAGAGCCCCAATAACAAATTGAGGGCCTTAAGTACAGACATATTTAACATTTGACCCAAAACTTTGGGGCCAAAATTTTTAACATAAACATGCATAGTACTTTGGTGGCTTTTGCCTTCCCGATGACCAACTGAAAATTATCGCGGGTGAAAGTAAGAGGCGAACTGGCTGACCTATCCACCAAAAGATGCAGCATGAACTAGCCGTGTACTTCAACGTTCTCGGCCAGACGGCAACACTGGCAGTAAGTTCCAGCCTGTCGTCTCACTCATGGTCATGGATGACCAAAGCCCACTCACCGATTGACGAAACTCCGAATGTTCTTCCTGCTTTCAGTTTTGCTGCCACCCTTTAAATCACATTCGACTACAGTGTATGCAACAGATAAAAGCTTTGGTCATAGCGTAAATGTATGTATGTACATATTTATGTCTATATGTTTGCACTTGCACACTCGCTGTTAACCTTTCCAATGCAAGCGAGCGTAGAACCGTAAAGACCGCAGACAATTTACGACAATTGCCACACAGCGGGATGTGCTGCCGCCGCCAGCAAGCGTGAAACGCACAAAAAAAAAACTTTTTTGTATGTACAAATAGATATAAACAAACCGCAAAGTGTTTTAAAAGGTGCGAGCAAAATATGTTAAATAAGAAGGGGAGAGGAGGAAAAAAAGTTGGAAGCGAGAAAAAAACGCTCGAAATTGAAAAAGACAAATTGACAGGAAACAGAAACTGAGGCAGACTTACTGAAAACTGAAGCGAAATTGGCTGAGCCAACAAATGTTGCAAGCGATGTGCAAGTGTGCCGGATGCAAAACTCTTCCCGGAGAGGGAACAGCAATTGTAGAGCATGTGGCCTGTTCTGTGGCGTATTTATGGGGCATGCTGCGTTTGTGATAAATGCGATCGTAATTAATTTTACACACCAACTCACACAAGCGCATGTACGCTAAATAACAGTTCACTGTGGCTGCTTCTCGATTTCGCCACTCATTTGTGACATTTATGCGTTCGTGGTGCGAAAATGAAACTTTGAAATTAGCCAAACATGCAGAGGCCTAATTGAAAACGCACTGCTGGTCGACTTGTGTATACAAACTGTGGCTGTTCTCAAAGCCCACAATGCACTACTACAGCACTACCACTACCAGCCTGTCAACAAAAGTGCAGAGAAGTGTATTGAGTGAAAATGCAGCTGGTCGTTGAGGCATAATTAAGTCATAACCCCGACAAATAATGAGGTGGTACTGAATAGGCGCAGATGAAAGAGAAGCCGATATGTAGTAAAAAAAAAATGTAAAATGCTAAATATGAATTCAGGCGCCAATTTCGCCTAGCGCAGTTCAGCAAATCGCAATATCTACTGTTGAAGGTTTCCGAAACAAGTACAGACAAATTTTTATATTTAATTACACTTGCTTTACGCAAAACAATTGTAATTACGTAAGCAGTGATGCACATCGAATTGCAGCTTTTTTTTTTTTGAAAATCCTCTAAAACTGCATTTCATGCCCACTCGCACGAAGAAGATACATCGATTTGCCGGCCGTCGCGATGCTCGGAAGCCGCTTAATCGTTCACAATTGGTGCGCATCATAAATTTTCCAACAACTCAGCACTTGGCCTGCACGCCTTACATTCAGCGGATGTTTTTTTTTTTCTACATGTATAAGAGTACATACATACATACACATTTACATCATGCCACTAAACTTAGGAGCTTCGTAAATAATTTGTTGACACTGAAAAATTACGTGGCAGCATGTTGAGTGCGTCAACGTCGTGCGTCGACGCTGTTGTTGTAGCCTATTTAGTGGTAAATATTTGTGTTTTACATTTTAATAGGGGGCGACGCTTGTACAATATTCTTAAAAATACGATTTTCTAAGATTTTTCAAAATTTATGACAGCTTTTAAAAATGA
>NW_023470634.1:0-4822 GCF_013731165.1 Rhagoletis pomonella | reverse complement strand
TATGGGAAGTGGGCGTGGTTAAGGTCCGATTTCGCCCATTTTCAATACCAACCTACCTTGGATTAAGGGAAACCTACATACCAAATTTCGTTGAGAAAGTTCTGGCAACGTTCGTACTGTGCGGTCACTTAAACTTTCGCTTGAAAGAATTTCCAAAGTTTAACTCGTTTACAAAGTGCTAAGCAGTTCTAATTTGTGTTATTCACACCGTAAAAAGTTTACTGAAGCCAAATTCCAATAAATTGACTTGATTTAGTCATAAAGTGCGTTGATTGAAAAGTTTTATTTAGTCGGCCTTCGTGCATATTTGCCTGTTTTGGTGCATTATTGTTGCTTTTGCGTGAGAGTGTAAGGAATATCGCATTTGTTTGTTCATTTTGCTTTCTTTCGCGCTTTACACACACCTTTGTTTATCATCGACAGTCGCTTTCTTGGTGACAGCTGATTTTGTTAACTCAGTGGCTTTAAAACTGTTAAGTTCAGCACGGTTTCTAACCATTGAACTTCACTAAATAAGACCACTAGCTATTAAACTGCCAATTACTGTGAGCTTGAAACGTTTTCGTACAATACATTCCTAATTTCGCTATTTTTACTCTTTTTTAATAAAATTCGCTAAAAATGTCCTGTCTGTTCGAAAAATGTAATGTAAAATCCGGTTCGGACCGTTTTGTGGCGTGCTGGCTTTGCGATGAACTGTCTCATTTAAAGTGTGCTGGTATTAATGGGAGAGTTCTGGATATGATTATTGGAGACAATGGACTTCGCTGGTCATGTCCAAAGTGTAAAAAAACTGTTGTGGATCTCTGTAAACTATTTAGAACCGCTAGAAATGGATTTTCGGAGATAAGCAAAGAGCTAAAACTGCTCAACGAGAAGTTCAAGAAGTATGAGGATGAATTCAAAGAATTTAAATTATTAGATACTTCCTCCTCCTCTCCTTCTCCTGGAAAAGGTCTTAAGAGACGTAGGAGAGGTGTGGAAAATATTGTGTTGAATCCCATCACTGTGGACCTGGATCTTCCGCAGAACCGCCCACTTTTGACTCCAGCTATGAACAAAGAACTCATAAGCTTTAACACACCGATTCCTCGGCGGACTGAATCTCCCCAACCACGTCCTTCTTCTACTGGAGCCTCACTAAATTCCTGTTCAACAGCTTCATCTCAACCCTCCACCACATCTGAAGCCATCTCCGATTGCGTCAACACCGTTCCAATGCAAGTAGTCGTTGCTCCTTCCAAAAACTCCACAACTACATCTCAACCCCCTACCACATCCGAAGCCATCGTTGCTCCTTCCAAAAAGTTGACAGCTGTTCCGCAACCCCCTGTTCCGCAACCCCCTACCAAATCTGAAACCGTTTCCGATTGCGTTAACCCCGTCCCGAGGGATTTAATCGTTGTCCCTTCCAAAAAATCGGTCTTTATATCTAGGTTTTCAAAAGATACCACTGTCGATGATGTGAAGGGGTATTTAACTTCCAGGCTGATAGCAAATGAGTTGCATGTACGCAAGTTCAGATTCTCGTATGAAAGAAGCATTTCTTCTTTTAAAATAGACATATCCGAAGACTGCTTTGATAGAGTAATGAGCCCATCTTTTTGGCCAAGCGGTGCCTTCATTCGCGAATTTGAATTTAGATCTAGACCGCAAGGGCAAAATTTGGCTCAACTTCCGCTTTCCACCTCGGCATCAAAAAACTAATAAGTAACCTCAACATTAGCATTTACTACCAAAATGTGAGAGGTTTGAACACAAAGCTATCAAGGTTACACTTGCAGTCCTATGATTTTGACTTCAAAGTACTGGTGTTTACTGAAACCTGGCTCAAGCCGAATGTGTTCAACTCGGAAATTTTGTGTCCTAAGTATGAAGTGTTTCGAAACGACCGTTTAAATAAAAAAGGTGGAGGCGTCTTAATCGCTGTCCAGACTGACCTTTCTTCTGAAGAAATTGAGTTCACTGACACCGATGAAGTTGAATTCCTCTGCGTTCGAATAAGATATCATTCTATTAGCGTTTATCTTGTTGCTGCTTATATACCACCTAACTCGAGCCTTTCTGTTTATTTAAAACACTCCTCCTTACTGCTCTCTCTACATGCCATGGTGAAGCCCTCCGATACTGTTATTGTCCTGGGTGACTTCAATCTTGCGGGTGTTTCTTGGGATCTAATAGATGGTATTCTAGTACCAAATTCCTCTCGCGATCTCTTCAATCAATTTTTGAACGATCTGTCAGATCTTAGTTTTTACCAGATCAACTCTGTTAGTAATAACTTAGGTAAATGTCTGGATTTAGTTTTTGTGGACGATGTTTCCAACGTCACAATAGCCCCTAGCTATGCTTTGATTACCCCTGTTGATTCTCACCACCCACCACTAGAATTGTCCTTGATAAATTCACGCAACTCATGTTGCTTTATCAGTAAAAAATCAAGAGCGGAGCGTTACTCATTTAAAACAGCAGATTATAATAAACTTAGGTTAGAGATATCGAAGATAACTTGGCCCCAGTATGATGGGAATGCTGAAGATAGTGCCTTACATTTTAGCAATTCCTTACGCCACATTTTCAGTAAAATCATTCCTCTTGTTAAGGAAGCTAACGTAACGTCTAACGCTCAGTGGTTTACTGGCGAATTGAAACGCTTAAAAAATCAAAAATCCAAAGCATTTAAGCTTTTTTAAAAAAATCTGGCTTGTCTTCTCACTACTCCGCGTACTCCATTCTTAGGCATAAATACAATGTATTGAACAAAAAGTGTTACAATAATTATATTAACAGGGTTCGACTCAATATAGTTTCTAATCCCAAATCGTTTTACGCATTTGTGAACACAAAGCGTAAGACTAACGGTTATCCCTCAACATTGAAGTTAAATGACTTAGTTTCCAGTGACGAAAATATTATTGCCGATATGTTTGCTGGTTTCTTCGAGTCAAACTACTCTGCCAGTTCTACATCTTCCCAACTGAATTCGAATCTATCTAGCTACCCATTCGATCTGCCATCATTTGATTGTATCCGAATTCCATCGATATCTGCTGCGGACGTCCTCATTCATTTGAATTGTTTGAAAATTTCATATACAGCTGGCCCAGACGGTATACCCACAAGTGTTCTTAAAAGTTGTGCAGAGTATTTGTATAAGCCTCTGGCAAATATTTTTAATGCTTCCCTAAAACAGGGTGTCTTCCCATCTTCCTGGAAGGATTCGTTTATCTTGCCACTTTATAAAAATGGAAGTAGGACTAACATCGTAAACTATGGAGGAATTGCGAAGCTTTGTGCTATTGCTAAAGTTTTTGAGGCAATCGTTACGGAAGAACTATCTCACTCTATTACTTCTGCTATTGATCTATCGCAACACGGTTTTTGCAAAGGTAAATCAACTGTATCCAATCTTCTTGAATTCACTACTTATGTGTCTAATGGGTTTAAAAACAATCTTCGAACGGACGTGATTTACACTGATTTCAGCAAGGCATTTGACAAGGTATCTCATTCAACCCTTATATATAAACTTGATCGAATTGGCTTCCCTCCTATTCTTCTCAGCTGGCTTTCTTCTTACTTAGTGGATAGGAAACAAAGAGTAATTTTTAAAAATTGTACCTCCCGGCCAATACATGTCACATCCGGCGTACCTCAGGGCAGCCATATTGGTCCCGTCTTGTTTATTTTATTTATAAATGACCTTCCTAAGGTGTTGAATTACTCGAAATGCTTAATGTACGCTGATGATGTTAAGCTCTTTAAGTACATTAGTACTGCAGAAGATAGGGAGCATTTGCAAGCTGACTTAACCTGCATTTTCGAATGGTGTGAAGCAAATTCCATGTCACTAAATTTGAAAAAGTGTAAATTCATGACCTTCTCTAGAAAATCGTTCTATCCAAATTCGTATATGATATCTGACCACAATGTTGAGCAAGTGACCAATTTCATTGACCTAGGTGTAACTATGGATCCGAAACTAGAATTCAAGTCTCACATAAACTCCTGCGTGATTAGGGCTAGAGGATTGTTGGCTTTTCTTAAGCGCTGGGCCAAGGAGTTCAACGATCCTTATGTCACTAAAGTTCTCTTTACCTCTCTAGTTAGACCGATTTTGGAGTATGCATCTACAGTATGGAATCCTAGCTATCAAATTCATAGTGACAGGCTCGAATCAGTGCAGAAACAGTTCCTGTTATTTGCCCTCAAAAATTTATGTTGGGACTCGTCTAAAAATCTCCCACCCTACAAGGATCGCCTGAAGCTTATAGATTTTCCGACGCTTCAGAGTCGTAGAGAGATGCTTGGTGTTCTTTTTTTAATTAAATTAATGAACGGGATGGTCAGTAGTCCCTTTTTACTGAGTGAGATAAATTTTTGTATTCCTACAAGACCCACGAGACATTTTATACCTATTGTGTTGAGTATTTGTAAATCAAACTTTGAAATGCATGATGCTTTTCGGTGTTTATGCCAAGATTTTAACAAGCATTATGATTGCATCGACATATCTGAATCGCTTTTTGTAATAAAGAAAACATTGCTCAACAAGTTTACTAAATAAACTAATATCTGCAACCGTGAACGAAAAAATTACACAATATCTATGACTGCTTAGTACAATTGTAACGGCTTCGTATATTTCCGCGACCGCGTAGGACAATAGGAGCAGGGATCGGAAACTCGGCCTTTCCGACCTCGCCCAACAGTTCGTCTATAGCGTGGAGCGGAAACTAGGACTTTCCGCCTGCCTCACTTACAAAGTAACGACTACGGGAACATGGATCGGAAGCTCGGCCTTTCCGACCATGATCAACGG
>NW_023470633.1:0-4822 GCF_013731165.1 Rhagoletis pomonella | reverse complement strand
GAGAGAAATCAAAGACTTTGTGTTAAAAAAAAAGACAGGGAGGATATTAAAGAAATAATATTCAACAATGGTCACGAAGCCGATAGTGGAATGTAGGGATGGGCACCGTTTTCAAAAAATCGGTTTTTTGATTAATCACGGTTTTTCATTCAGGTTTTAAACCGTTTAAAAAAACTGGATTAAAAACCTGATCTTTTCGGTTTACCGAAAAAAAACCGAATTATAAAAACAATGAAAAAATCAAAAAAAAGTCGATATCGAATTAATCTTAATTTTCACTTCGCCTATATGTATATTTTCTTCTTTAAAATTTACTTACTGCTGTGCAACGCAAATCAATTAAAACAATATTTTTGCTTTATTTTGTATAACAACTTCATTTCCAAAAAATAAGAAATATATTAAAGATCTAGGTATTTCTTATAAATATAGATAAAGTTTATTAGGCAGAATGTATTGAACGCACAAAGGAAAGTTCAGGAATGAAAAAATATGACAATATATTTTTTCTATACTCAAAGTTCAAATCAAAGATTGCTATAAATTCTACACCCCTTCTCAATCTTGCAATCCTAGCTTAAAACAAAATTTATTAAAACTAGTTGCATCTAAAGCCTTAGTGCATATATCTGCAAGTTGGTCTTCTGTATGAATTGGAGTCAGCTTTACTATGCCTTTTGCAACTTCATCTCTGATAAAATGGTGCTTGATGTCAATATGTTTCGCTTTTCTTGAATCAAATGTATTCGCCATTCCAATACAACCTCTATTGTCTTCAAATATTTCAACTGGCTGATTGTTTGTTTGTTGAAGATCTTTAAGCAAACCAAGTAACCAAATTGCTTCTGTTACAGCTGCGCTTAGGGCAACATACTCCGATTCACTTGAGGAAAGAGCAACAGTTACTTGCTTCTTGCTCGACCATGAAACAGTACACCCATAAACTTGGAATATAAAACCACTTACTGATTTGCGATCTGTTGCATCGCTTGCCCAATCTGCATCCACAAATCCGATAAGAGGTTTATCCGAAGTTTCCTTGAAGACTATTTTCTTTCCTTTTGTTCCTTTAAGATATCTTAAAATCCTTTTAAGACACTGCCAGTGCTCTTCAGTTGGGTTTTGTTGATATCTGCCCATATATCCAACAGGATAACAGATGTCAGGTCTTGCACAAAGCATAATATACATTAGGCTTCCCAACATTTCTTTGTAAGGTTTATTGAGGTAACTTGGTTCTTTCTTTTGTAGTAGTTGCAAACCTTTTTCCATTGGACTTCTCACAGGATTGCAGTCTGCCATACCAAACTTAATCAGTACTTTATCAATACTGGCTTCTTGTGATAATTCAATATGATTACTAAAATTCTCAATTTTAATGCCAAGAAAATATTTCAATTCACCACAATCGGACATTTCGAATTTTTCACTTAAGATACTTTTCAACCAAGTAATTGAGGAAACTTCTTTTCCAGCAATAAGCAAATCATCAACATACATAATAACGATTAAGTAACAATCACAAGAAAATTTTGTGTGTAAGCAATAATCATGGTTTGATCTTGTAAAACCAAGTTGTAGTAAATATTTGTTGAACTTCTGATTCCAACATCTTGGGGTTTGCTTTAATCCATAAATAGATTTTCTAAGTTTGCAGGCTTTACCTGGTTCCACTTCAACCCCTTCTGGTATTGCCATATACAACTCTTCTTCTAAATCACCATGTAAGAAAGCAGTTTTTACATCAAGTTGATGAAATAATAGATGTTCATGCACACCAACTGCTAGCACAACTCTTATCGTAGTAAGTTTGGCCACGGGAGCATAGGTTTCGCTGTAATCAATTCCTTCTTTTTGTAGGAATCCCTTTACCACTAGACGTGCCTTGTAACGCTTTGGAACACCATTTTCGTCCTCTTTTATCCGAAATACCCATTTTGACTTTAGTAGCTTTCTGCCTTCCGGAGGATATATTATATCCCAGACCTTGTTTTTATTCATAGACTTTAGTTCATCGTTAACTGCCTCCAACCATTTATCAGCATCACCTCTACCAGCAATTTCTGAATAAGCTTCAGGATAATCTGTGTAAATACAAGCGGCAGAAGTGGCTCTATATCCAGTAAAGTAATCAAAAAACTTACGTGGGTGTTGGCGCTCCCGCTCGCTGCGTCTTAAAGTAATCTCAGCTGGAGAGTTACCGTCATTATGCGAAGGGAGCGCAACTGCATTATCATCATCATTTACTTCATATTCAAATGAATCATTCGCCACTTCCTTTTCTCTACAAGACTCAACTTGATCTTCTTCACATGTAAAATTTTTAGAAACACTGCTTTCAGTATTTGGAACTTCTTCATCTGTCACGAGAACATCATTTTCATCATCCCCTTCTTGCTCGTGCCTGCGTATTACACGTAATTCTTGATTTTGTGACTCTTTGCATACTTCATGTTTGAAAGGAAAAACAGTCTCGTCAAACTTCACATCACGTGCAATTAAAATCTTCTGCGTATTCATGTCCCAAAGTCTGTATCCATTTGGAGCATACCCAACCAAGACTGACTTACGACTTTTGGAATCAATTTTCTTTCTTTGTTGACTAGGTATCCATGCATATGCCTTGCAACCAAAAATTCTAAGTTTGCTAACATCTGGTTTGATACCATACCACATCTCTGAGGGCGTGGCTGACCAACTCAATGATTTTGTTGGACTCCTGTTTATTAAATAAACCGCAGTATACACAGCTTCACACCACATTCGTTTCGGCATATTAGCCTCAATCAACAACGACCTCACTTTTTCAACTAATGTTCTGTTGAAACGTTCAGCAACTCCATTTTGTTGAGGGGAATACGCAACCGTTTGTTCAACTTGAATTCCTTTTTGTTTGTACCAAGCCTCTTGTTCTTTGGAGCAGTATTCTCGTCCTTGATCGACCGTTAATTTTGATATTAAAGAGCCGAATTTAGCAGTTACAATTGCTTCATATTCCCTCATTGCTTTGAAAACATCAGACTTATTTTTGATAGTATACACAAACGCAAAATGTGTGTAATCATCGATGAACGATACAAAATATCTTGACCCATTCCACGCAACTGGATCAATTGGCCCACAGACATCTGAGTGAATCCTCTCAAGTGGTCTTTTACTTCGTTCGCGGTGTCCATTAAACGGATCACGACTATGTTTTGCTTCTATGCACACATCACAAAATTTGAATTTCTCCGCCTTTAATTTCAAGCCACATACCATTTCTTTATTTATCACTTCATCAAAAGCTTGCTGTCCAATGTGTCCAAAACGTTTGTGCCACAACTCAACTTTGTCTTCATTACATATATATGCACAGATACGTTCGATGCCTACTTCAATTTCATATAGTCCATCTCGTAAGTACGCAGTCGCTAGCAATTCTCCATTCTTTATAATATTAGCCTTATTTTTGCAGAATATTACATCAACACCAGCATTCGTCAGCTTTCGGACTGATAACAAGTTGTCACGCAATTCTGGTACATACAAAACATCATTCATAACAAGCTGGACTCCTTTGTTACTTATTCCACTTATTTTCCCTGAATACTTAGCGATCAACACTGATTATCTTTAGCAACATTTATGAAAACTGGATTATGCATTTTAAAAATATCTCGAAAATACCATTTCTCTTTAGCCAAATGGTCACTCGCACCTGAATCCAGTTTAAATTTCATTTTCAAACTGTCTTTTTCTCGCATATCATTTCCGCCACCAGCAGCAAAACAAACTCTTTCAATTCTAGTTTTCTTAGCGGCACTACGAGCTTCCCCTTGCTTACAATCTTTAGCTCGATGACCAAATTTACCACATTTAAAACACTTCCCTTGAAACTTCGAAAATTTTTTTTAATTTTTCTTGCCAGAAAATGCTGTTTTCTCAATGTCATCTCTTTGACGATCCGATATTTTAATTTCCTCAGCCAATAGCCTTTCCTTGACGAAATTGAGAGTCAACTTTTCTTCGCTTAAATTTTGTAATGCTGTTACCAGTGGATCAAACTTTTCAGGTAAGGTCAAGAAAAATTGAGCCAACAGATCTTCTTCACTTACTAAAGCCCCCGCCGTCTTCAGTTGCCTTACTAAATTTTCAAATAAAACAAGATGGGTCGCTACAGACTCGTCTTCTTTCATACGAAGCGTTGCTAGCTGCTTTCGCACTAAAAGTTGGCTTACAATCGATTTCTTCGCAAATACCATATGCAAATTTTCCCACATTTCTCTGGCCGTTTTCTTGTCCCGAATATATCCTAGGCAATCGTTATGTACAAATCCCACTAAGCGATCCTTGGCCTTCTTGTCCTTTTTCAAAAACTCTGCCTTCTCTGCTGCATCATTTGGAGGATGGCCCGTTAAAACCTCCGCCAAGTTGAGCGCTTCAAAATGCATTTCCACTCTGAACTGCCAATTATCGAAGCCGATGCCCGCGAACTGCGGAATACCATTATCTTTCACGTCGCCCATAACCTATTAAAGATCTAGGTATTTCTTATAAATATAGATAAAGTTTATTAGGCAGAATGTATTGAACGCACAAAGGAAAGTTCAGGAATGAAAAAATATGACAATATATTTTTTCTATACTCAAAGTTCAAATCAAAGATTGCTATAAATTCTACAAAATATAATAAAGCGTTTGGCATATTTAAGCAAAAACAAACTTCATTTAACAAACAAATACTTTTTGTAATAAAAACATAATCCCAATTTCACCAACACGCCGCAAAATTTAATCGGACCGTAAATACGATTTTTTCGAATAGATCAGTCCCTGGTCC
>NW_023470632.1:0-4823 GCF_013731165.1 Rhagoletis pomonella | reverse complement strand
ACCAACGTCCAATTAACCTATGTTGCCGATGAGAATGGTTACCAGCCAAAGAGCGATCTCTTGCCCACTCCACCACCAACTCCAGAAGCCATCATCAAGGAGCTCGCGTGGCTCAGCTCTCACCCCCAAAAGGACGCCAAGAACTAAAGCCAAACAAAATCATAAATTATATGATTGGATGATGCCGCCGATAATTGAAAGATTATATTTATATTGAACTAGAACTTGACTTGATGATGCTGATAAGATGGAAGGCGATGGGATTGAATGGATATGTTATGTGATACTCGAGTTTTATTGTTATACAAAAACAATGCTAGGCTCGAAGAAACTTTTCCACTTGTTGCCGATTTTCAGTTTATATTTTATGTTTTTTTAAATGCAAATAAAATAATCCAGCTAACTGGTAAACATACGTTTTTACTTCAATTATAGCGTTCCAACAGCTTCATTAATCACACGTTATTAACTTTGCATATGTGTAGTTAAATAGGGTAAAGATAATTACAGTAGCTTTAGAAAAACAAGGTAATTAGAAAAAGTTATTGTCAATTATCCCACTAACCTATTAGGTAGTACAGATAAATAAGCGTGCGAACATATAGATCCACACTTTAATACTATTAATTAATTTTAAAGAAAGGATTACAGCTATACATAAATATATTGAGTCTGTTATACAACTCTTATACAACTCGTGCTTTCAATTCGAATTCAAAGAAAGACAGCCCATGACATTTTTTGTGGTTGTAGAAGGATATGTGAATATTAGGAAACTACTACCTAGAATAAAGAGCCATGCTGTGATGGGACGGCTCAAGAAACTCCAACAAGTCACATGCATGTTTTCACTTTCTCCGCTGCTCTTCGTTTCCTAGAAAACTGAAAAACTGAGGATGCTTTTACTTTTCCTTACCAAGATATGATTCATTTGCGCTTGAAGCCGTTTAATCTTGTTGTTTGGTGATTTGCATGTGCAGCAGCTTACCATGCGTTCCATTCTTTTCTTAGTCAAAGCGAGTTTGGCCGAGTCAAATAAACTACACCCACCATTCGATTCTCTTCTGTACCAATCGAAAAGGCAGGTGTATCCGAGGCCTTCTCTTATTGATCTTCCCTTCGTAGAGGGAAGCGCCATGGTGTTAACACACAAAAAGGGGGAATCTATAAGCGCTAGAATAAAATAAATTGCTCGGACCAGCTATCGAACCTTGGTCCTAATGAGTGGTAACGCGCACCTTGCCTTTATCAAAAATTTACTAAATTATTTTATTGATCGGAGTTTTTTTCTTTTAATAAGAATTTGTCTATCCGCTCCTGATTTTTCGTGGAAACAAGATTGGAAAAAGGTTATTGCGTGGACCGAGTTTGGTCGAAATTGATAAATCGTTTACCGAGATACACATTTGTGGTCATAAGTGGGCGGCGCCATGCCCGTTATCCAAAAATCTACAATAATCTAATCTTCTGCGAGGTTGTTATTGCATTCATCGGTTTTGAGTCAATTAGCTTGAGTAGTTATTTATTTATCACAGTTTTCGGGCGTAATTACTGAAGCTTCTCATTTCCAGTTCGTTTGACATATTTATCTTGATCTTTAACTTAGCCCCTTCCACTCATTCTTCCTTGTCGCTAATCGTTGCCGTTAGTCTTTATCTATCTCCATATCTTCATCTTCATATTTATCTTAACACAAAAAGAAATCTAAAATCTCTTCGTTAATTTATCCTGGATCTCGTCATGACGGCGTTTCGGTAAATAAGGAAGCAGATGAGTTCATAGTAAAAAAAAATCGAGACAGGACATGGGTCCCACAGTTCAAGCATACCAGCCCTCCGTAGACTTCTGCTCTCAGAAGTGTAGTAGAATAATATGAACACATGCGCTTTAAATCGATACAATGGTCTTATTCATCGGGAAGTTTTAGGGCCATGTTGAAATAGCTTTAGTGAAACCCAAAACAGTATAACCCATTTCCGGTCGGAAGCGGTAATATGAGCAAAAGATAGAGCGGCCTCGACTTGGTAATTCATGTTTTTCGTTTTCCAATAAAAAACATTTTCGTCCATTTTAAAAGTCCAGGACGAGCTGAAGCTCGAAGGTCATTTAGGGATTGAAAACGGCGCTTCTGAGAAAAAAGTTTCAAACAACGGTTACGTATTTTTATTGTTAGAATCCAAATTTGGAAAAAATGGACATCCGCTCAGTTTAACCCACCTCCGATCGAAAACGGCAGTCGATAATACCACCAAAAGACACAGCATTCCCGATTAAGTCAGTAAATTTTTTGCGGTTTTCAACAAAAAACATTTCATTCCATTTTAGAGGGGGTGGACGGATGGTCTAGGACACCCTGTATACGTATGTATGTACCCTTGTGGTCAGCTGATTAAGTCAAGTGACATTTTGACTAGTTTGGGCTATATTTCTCTTGTTTCTTTAAAGTTTATATTTTTTTATAAAAGTCTAACACTCTACCTAACCAGCGCCACATAAATCCACATTTCAAAGTTCGTATAAAAATTAGGAAAATTCAACAACATTTAAGATGTGCTTCCACAAAGCTTAAACTTTTTATTTAGAATTTTTAGACAAATTTTAAGTATGCGGTTTTGTAGCTTTTTAAGTTTTAGTAGGTTAAAGTGTAAATTTCAAAACGCTGGAAAATCGCGTTGATTTTTAATATTCTTGTTTTTTTTTTATACTGAAGGTGCTGGGCATTTTCTCTCATACAAACGGAATTATCGAGCATATTCTATATCGCAGAGATGCCTACTATTGGTTGTGCTGTCAGGACTGACCGAGTTAAAATCTCATTGGTTGAACATATAATATTAAATTTTTGTTTTTCGTTCCTTTTATTACGAAAAAGCATCTGTGAAGTGCACAACGAAATCGTATTCAAACGAAAAAATTTATTAAAACTAAAATGTAAATGGACTAATCCAAAACCAGATGATAAAGAACAATTAAGCACAATAGGACATCTTACGGTTAGTTGTTGGACCGGTCCTTTTCCAATGACACGCCAATGTTAAAAACGACAGTTGAAACCATTGGCAGGGGAATTATGAGGGACTAGTATTGATAACAATATGGACTATCTGAGAGCTAAACTTGGGTGGGTCCAAATTGCGACAGGCTTATCAATCCTACATTACTTTCTACACTGGTGCATTTTGCATTTTATAGTTTATTTTATGATTTCATAACAGTTAACCTCTAGGCAATTAAGCGTGCGCTACAATAAATGATTGAAAATACTTTGATTTGAAGCGACCCCTCGCAACTTTGACACTTAAGATTAAGAAAATAAAAATATTATATAAACTTGTTTATAGCTCCGTTAGAATAAGTGACAGCAAATAAGCGTATAACTACCCCAAATGTGTAAATATGAGTCTTTGATATTGATTTCATTGATATGACATGAAAATTGCGCGTAATTAAGCTGTAACAAAAAAATGTTGAGGAGAAAACCTGTTTAAAATCATTGATGTGTTGCGTGTTGCGCATCGCTAGCCAACAATGCGGCAGTGATGGAAAATGTGAAGGAATAAGTTGCAAATTGGAATGATTAGAAATATTTATATGTACAATGTACATTAGTGTGGGCCTAAAATCTGCATTTTTAGAATTTTGATTGGTAATATGGTTCATAATTAAGCTCGCCAAGTTCATCAAAGTTCAAGTGCTAAAAAAATTGTTTCTTACCTTACTTCGATTCTCTACGAAAAAGGTCCACATACCAAATTATGTAGGACTAAAACTTTCGAAGTTACTTGCAATTTTAGTACAATAAAAATGTATTCATTGATGCCTTTCTTAATTTTTATTTTTTGAGCACATTGCACTTTGATAAACTTGGGCGAGACTAAAATATTGGCCGAAAATTTAAATTTTTCACACAAATTTTTTTTAGAGCATAATGAACCATATTTTTGCTATTACCAATCAAAATTCTAAAAAAGCGGATTTTCAGCCCACGCTAATGTACATACATACATACATCCTTAGGAACATAGTTGATAAAAAATGTTTGATTGATTTAGAAAACCAGGTGCATATTTCGAGATGCACACCTTACTTACATTTCTCGTTTCGAATCGAATTAAACAGATGTATGACGGTGAGTTGGTAGCTGTATTCTCTACAATACAATTTAAATGGACGAAGCACACTCGTTATCGAATGTTACGATTTAAAAATCAAATTTCGTTTGGAGTTACGTGCGATATTGAATGCCGCGATTCGGGTCCTGTTTTTTTCTTAATTGCTAAAAATGCATTTGCTAAAAAGTAAATTCTTGTGTGTATACCTATTTGAATAAAAGAAAAAAAATTTTTAGCTGAGACATTTTTACAATTATAACAAGTTTAGCTGGATTTTAACGGCCGACGAATTAGAATTAGCCAAAATCATAAAAAATCAACGGGAATGGGCAGTAATTGTAGTCAAACACACACACACAACGCACGCATGCACTTGCATAACCAGTGAACTTGAAGGCTCATTCCCGGTGGTATGCAAATTAGGCGGCTATTGAAGCACAGAAAATTTGCCATTATAAAAGCGCTATCAAATTTGGCAATCAGCATCAGAAACAATCAAGTGTTCTAGTCGAGACATCACAACCAAAAAAAAATAGCAAAAATGTTCAAATACGTAAGTGCATGCACTAAAAAGACTTTGGTTGCAATAGCTTAAAATCACTCCTTTCAAATGGAAATTATTTAACCGTCAATTATAATAATTTTCTTACATTGCATACAGGTGCTGCTCTTCGCTTTCGTCGTCTACGTCTCAGCCGTTGGCAGCTCCGA
>NW_023470631.1:0-4825 GCF_013731165.1 Rhagoletis pomonella | reverse complement strand
AAGCGAAGGTTGGGAAAAGCAACTATGGGAATTAATTTATGATAACTTGCATTATGGTTCGAAATGGAAAGTGATTGGGAAAGCTTTACTAGAGATTTTTTTTTTAATGTTTCCACTTATCCAAATCCGGACAGTTTGAAAAGGAGAGAGTTTACGATATCTTATCAAACGAAGTGATCGTATTATCAATGAAGAGTTGGTATACAAATTACGCAATGGAATAAAATTAATAAAAAGCTACTGATACAAATTAAGAAATGATAAAAGGCGTAACGAAAACATAAAAATGAAATGAAATAATGAAAACTTAAAATTGTTGTCACCATACCCTTACATTATAAGACAGTTAAATTTGAATCATAAACAATTTCGTTCGGTCGCCATAGCGCCATAGGTCAAAACATAGTGGAGCGGCGAGCGAAGCGAAGAGCTGTCATCGAGCAAAGCTATAATTAAAAAAGTGTATGCACGTTTTGCTCTTCACTATACGCTCTCCCATTGAAACATATGCGTTTGAAATCGATGCTTTGCTCGATGCTCTTTGCTCGCCGCTCTACTATGTTTTTGGCCTAAGTATATTGCGAGTAAAGAAATTTTGAATAACATCAGATAATATTATTATGATTATGATTACTACTACTATTGTGAACTCCTGTTATATGCTCAAACAAACATTCCCAAATTAAGGCGAATTCAGGAGAGCATTTACGATCGCATGATGCAAGTGTTAAGATATAATAGCTGCAGAACTGAACCACTCAGGAAAAATTTTTTACAAGGGCGTGTAATTTCTGGCGTATGCCAATGACATCGATATCATCGGTAACAAAAACCTCGAAGTATGTCCTGCCTTTTCCAAGTTGGATAAAGAAGCAAAGCGATTGGTGATCAACGAAGACAAGACGAAGTATCTCCTGTCATCAAACAAAGAGTCATAGCATTCCCGGCTTGACACCCACATCACTGTTGCCAATTTAAATTCGAGAAAGTAGAGAATATTGCTTACTTGGGAACCAGCATTAACACCGATAATAATGTCAGCATGGAAATCCAATGCAGAATCACTCTAGCCAACAAGTGCAACTTTGTACTGAATAGGCAATTCGGGAGTAAAGTTCTCTCGACGTACAAAAACCACACTCTATAAGTCACTCATCATGCCCGAGCTGGTAAATGGCGCAGAAGCTTAGACAATGACAACATTCGATGAGACGGCTTTTGGATTATTGGAGAGAAAGATCTTAAATAGGGAAGATTTACAGCCCTCTGCGCGTTGGCGACGGGAGTACCGCAGACGATGGAACGATGAGTTGTATGAGCTTTACAACGAAATGGACATAGTGTAGCGAAAGAAAATACAGCGGCTCCACTGGCTTGGCCACGTCGTTCGAATGGGAGGCGACTTTCCAGTTCTGAAAGTATTAAACTCGAAATCCGCTGGCGGTACCAGAAGAAGAGGGATAGACCAAGAAGAGAAGGACTTGGCTTCACGTGGCATTTCCCATTGTCGTCAGTTTGCACAGAGAGAAACGACTGGCGTTCTTTGTCGATCTCGGCTAAAATGGCTTAGGCGTTTACAGCGCCAAATAAGAGAAAGAATATGAAAATGATAATTGACGGAGTTGGGAGACCTTCTGCTTGATGCATCAGGAGGAACTAGGAAAACATTCCTTATCAGATTGATTATGGCAACGGTTCGTTCAAAGAATTACATAACCTTAGCTATCGCTTCGCCTGGAATTGCTACCTGGTGGAAACATTGCTCATTCAGCTCTTAAGCTGGCATTGAACATATAAATCATCGAAACTCCTACTTGCAATATTTCCAGAACATCCGGTATGGAAAAAGTTATACAAAAATTTTAACTAATTACTTGGGATCAGTGCGCGATGGCACATAAAAAATTGCTTGAGATTCTTGATCGATTGTCGTGGGATTTGCATGGAAACATTCAACCATTCGGGAATGTATTGATATTGCTCTCACGAGATTTTATGTAAACATTGTCTGTAATATCTTGATTACCACTAGATAAATGCTTGCCTGAAATAGTCAACATTGTGGCAAGACGAGGTATTTTCGCGACAAGTACTGGGCATTGGGAATGGAAAGCTGCCAGCCAACGAGAGATTTTATTGCCTGATAATTTTTGTAACTTAGGAGCATCGAAAGGGGAACTGATGGCAAAATTTTTCTTAATTAATCAAACTAATTATAGGCCCAGTGAACGAGCTATTCTTGCTGCGAAGAATAAGGATGTCTATCAACTAAATAAGAGGGGTATTGACAACAGCAGTTGCTTGAGCTGGTCTGCTCTTTTACCAGACGTCCAGGCCACTTGCCCACTTTGGTGAATACCACTAATGATATTCAATCCAATGTGAGGAAATAACTGTTTAGCGGAGGGAGAGTGGGAGACCAGGTTTAGAGTTGTGGTCGGGTAAGAGTTGTTGAGGAGGTAGGAATTACCTTTGCGAGTGTTTATGTATCGAGCTCAATGAGTCCGTACGGTTAATAGGTGTACATCATGCCAGCCACGCACTTCGTATGCCTGATATGCGAGAGAGAAAGAGACAGAGAGATATGAGAGCAGGCTGATGAAGCGGTAGCGCAAGATGGGACCCTTTCACCGTGTATTCATTGGGGAAGTCATGCTCTAGCTGCCGTAGGCTGCTGTGCAATGATCTGAAATTTATCCAGGGATGCATTCGTGCAGAGCCCCAGTGTGGTTTGTAAGCAGAAGCCTAATACCATGCCAAAAATTACTCCGGGAGTGGAGTGTGGGTGATGCTTAAAGCACCGTGTGATAGCCAAGTTGGATTAGCGTTGACCATAGCTGAAAATGCCAGCGACTTATCACTTCACTAAGTTCAGCGAAGAGATATTTGAGAAATGCATAAAAAATTCATACCCAATTAAGAACGAGCGAATTACTTTTAAACACAAGTGTGTGTGCGTATGTGTGTTCGCTACTCTTTGTTTATGCGGGAAAGGCATAAGTCGCTTAAACAATAACATATAAGTCGATAAACACCGTTGTGGAAAAGACGAATCAGTTAATTATCCAACGGAATTTTTGAGCTCAATTGATCTTCCAGTGATGACCCCACACACTGAATTTAAAATAGGTATGCTTTGTTTCGTTAATAATTTATCATCCATGTAACAGGAATATACCACAGCAAAGCGTGGCAGGGTACAGCTATGCCTTTATAAGTTTTGCAAAAAGGTTTTGAACGAACCATTATATGACACTCCTAGGCAAGTTTTGAAAGAATATTTTCGATACTAAGCTTTATTAAAACAAAATGTTGAAATCAGCTTCGTATAAAAACAGTGTCATCGTTAATTAAGAAAGAGATGTTCTGAAATATCATAACTTTACGATACTATTATGATTATATTGACTCGATTTGACTATTTATTTTATTATATTTTAATTTGAATTATTTGTTTATAAAAATATAGTTTATTCCTTAACAAACACTAAATGAAAATAAGTTTAATCTTTGAACAACATTCAAAAAATCGACAAGCTTTCGTAAAAATTTCGAACTATCTATTTCAATTTTATCTCTTAATATTTTGCAGTTTTTTACCTAATTCAATTTTAGTCTAATAAAGTGGAAATTTAAAGTAGCTGTGATTTACAGTTGATGTATGGCATATTTTTGACGATGTCGGTAATTTTCTTCCATATTATCTAAGGCACTCCTCATATTAAACGCCTAGTCATAGTAGCAGGGTTCGTATTTGCACACACATGCTCTGCTCACACACACGCCAGAAACACATTCAACTTGCACTCACTGCTCATACACATGTGTGTGCATAAGTGTAAAACAAACTCTACTCACAGAAAAGTGTGTGCTGTTTGTTATTAAGCACATGCACATGTGTGTGAGCCGATTTTTGTACAAATTTCAGCCCATGCACATGCACATAATATATTCTTAAAAGAATTTGTTTATTAAACGTTATTTTTTGAAAGACAATTCAATAAAAAGTGAGATGTTGTTTGTTTTTTATATGACAGAAAACATATTAAAAAATTATTTTAAGATTTGAGTTAGAATTCGAAGTGTATAAGTTTCTCTACGCATAGCACACACATGTGCGTGTGCTTTACATTAATAAAAAGAAAGTACACACATGTGCCCGTGCTGTTTACCAAACGGCACACACATGTGATGTGAGCAAATTTTTAATTTTTTATATGCACAGCACACGTGTGTGAGCTTAAAATGTTAGGATGTGCTGCACATGTGTGTGCAAATACGAACCCTGCATAGTAGTGTAATCGTTCCGGCGTACTAAAGTATGAAGCTTTTATACCGAACAGATGTATTTAAATGAAGCTCTGTATATTACGATTTATAATCATGTTTTCGTCTAATCATAAAAACTTCATGAATCGAAGCGCCCAACATTGTAAGGCGCTTGCCGTTTTGATATCGGCATTTGTTTACTTTTTTGTGCTCGAAATAAAAATTATTTGTCATTTCAGTAGATAATAATTGAAAATTAATGATTATGTGCTAAAACTCGTGCCAATTGTATTAAGCCATAAACGTGTATGCAATATTTTATTGCAGAAATGTTCGCGGGAGTGTATTAGTGAGAAAGACCGGCCAGAAAATGTGTAATGTGCGCGCAAGCAGGGCTTACGCAGGGCGCCCAAGTGTGCTGAAGTCGAGTCGTCATGCATTCGTTTTGACATGACAAAACGATTACTCTACTATGATTAGGCGCGTAATATGCGGAGTGCCTAAGTATGTTCGACGATTTTTTAATGAAGAAAATGAGCAACGCCTTCATCAAAAA
>NW_023470630.1:0-4825 GCF_013731165.1 Rhagoletis pomonella | reverse complement strand
ACTTTAAAGAAAGGTATGCATGACGTTTTCCTAAAATTTAAATCCCGAGTATTTTCTAGCGATACTTTGAGTAGCATCGAGTACCCCCTTCGATGTTCTTAAATGAGTACTGGTATCGAGTACTACATGGTGGTATCGGACGAACATTAATAATAGATAATAAATAAATGAGTTTGAAATCTACTTTATTATTTAAGTTGAAAAATATTTCATTAGTAACATAACAAAAGACAGTAATTAAATTTATACGCATTTAACAATACTTTAGCGTTTACATATCTGATAAAGTAACTTAAGGCATGTCGAAAAAAGCTCGATGCAAAAAAAAACTCAAGTCAACATATCGCACACCGTCTTCAAAAGAGTCACAACTCAAAATAAATAATACGTTTGTCAGAAAATGCGAAAAACTTTTTCTTAGCACACGATAATCATATGGGCAAGGGCGACTTTACCTTTTTTTAAACAAATTATAACAAAAATTTGCTCCTGATTTTTCTGAAAGGTAAATAAAAGCTCTGCGTACATTTTTAGAGCATAATCTCAAAAAAATGCTAAATTTTGAGTTGTGACTCTTTTGAAGACGGTGTGCGATATGTATTGTGTGGCTGAAAGTTCATTAAACTAGTGGCAGAAATAAAAAAAACGCCTTATTTCAACCAGTTTAGTCTATATTTATTTTCCTTATTTAATATTTAAATTTATTTATAAAAGTCTACCTATAAATGCAAAAAAATTTGCCAAAATTTCAAACTTTTTACTCAGAATTTTTAGAAAAATTTGAGGTACGCTGTTTTATAGCTCATTAAATTAAAGTAGCATAAAATGCAATTTTCATGCAGTTACAAAATATCATTGGTTTTTTGGGAATTTTTTAAATGATGCTGGGCATTTTCTTGCATATAAACAAATTCTCGAACATACTTTGTATAGAAGAAAATGCGTGACACCGCCAGAAAAAAGTATAAAAAACTTGCACTTTATCCTCCTGTAATTTAATGGGCTATACTTGACTGAAATAGTTTGAAACAAAAAAAAATGCAAAGCACACCAAGCAATCAATATACTCACGACACTATGGACCAAATATAGTAAAACTGCGTTTTTAGTTTTAGAATTTTTTTTTTATTAGAACTTTATAATTTCAAAGATACATATGAGGCATTTCATGTCACCGCGGCCACCTCTGTGCGCGACCTCTATAGAATTGGATGAAAGTTGAAGAGATTGAAGGTCTAGGTGACATGAATGTACGTGCAGCATATTTTGCCGATATGACGTAGGGTTGCCTATTTACACGGGATTTAAATTTTAAGAAAACGTCATGCATACCTTTCTTTGAAGTGCTGTATCTTGGAAACCTTTTAACGCAGCTTAATGAAACAAAATGTATTTCTTCCGTCTGATTATGGGCTTTAATTACATTAATGTGCAATGTATAAAAAACAAAAAAAAATTAAGTAAACATTTTTCTTTTTGATTTTTTTTTTATTGTAGCATTTTTAAAAATTTTTCTTTTTACATAAAAACATTTAGGGTACTCACAGTTCTATATTATCTACTGTGTTAATTTTGCCACCTGGTAACTTTAAAACATTTTACCATGTGGTAACTTTGTTTGTTGTTGGTTCCCATACTAATTAGAGATAACACTTTTGGGCAAAATTACTAGACTTTGTCTCATGTTTATGTTCTGTGTTAATCTGGCATCTATCGCTGCTTGTACATACATACATGAATTTCGCTTTGGGCGCAGCGCTGCTTGTACATAAGTTTCTCTTTGCGCCTGCCTGTAGCTGGCAAAGGTTATTTTTTTTTTATTTTTGCGCTGTGCTAGCCAGTGTTGCCAGAACTTTTTGGACGAACCGGCTAAATTGGCAAATAAAACCGGCTAAAAACGGCTAAAATGTTTCAACTAAATTTCACATGTTTTATTTAAATAAATCACGAGTAAAAAGACTATTTCTTGGAGAGAAGTTACAAATTCGAGCCGGAAAAAATTTTGCCAGCAAGAATTTGCAATTAGGAAAAACATACGATTGTGGCACATGGTTGGATTTTTTGTCGACGATAATTTGATTAAACAAGTTCGTTAAATTTGAAAATTTACAAACTGGAGCGATTTTAAAATTAAAAATGTAAGTTAATACTTGTTTACTTAATTAATTTCGTTAATTCCAATGATTTGAAAGGTACTCGGCAAAAAAAAAAAACTGCATTCTTAATCGGAGTCGATATAGTAAACCCGACAATGAAATTGAAACGTATGTTGAAGAAAGTCGGACTGACAAGATATATACACGTAGATCCTGTTTTTAGCCCCTCTGAAAGAATTTTAAAAATTCTATACAAATTTCTTTTGTTTGAAATGCAACCGTGGACACTAGCTGGCAGAAAAACTTGCAAATTTGTGTTCGTACAGAAAATTGCAAGTTTCTCTACATGAGAGAGAATTTGGGAGCATTTTTTCTTACTATCTGATATTTTGAGTGATAATTCACGCTGGATTTTCGACGAACAAACCTATTGTCTTCCCTACAAGGCCTTTTCAGACTGACCGATTCTCAATACACTCAAATAGAAACCAATACACATAAAAAACGCTGTAAAAAGTTCCCTTCAATTTTAAGGCAGTAAAACAACGACCTTAAGTTAACATCAACCGAGGCCATATGTTGACAAGGGATGCAAAATCACAGTTACACAAAAGAACTGGTCAGATTTTTCAGAAATCCCTTCAATTCTGATGTAAAATATGATGCCAAAAGACTGCAGATCTCCCATTTAGATGACCGGCAGATGTATCGTAGGATTCCCAGAGAGTTTTGCTTTACCTAGAAATTTGTGCTCTTTTATTTTCATTTTGACTCACTTCAGTGTTGGTTCCTTTAATTCAAGTTGGCATTCGGTTTTTGGAATTTAAATAAGTTCTCAGCAAAAAAAGTTTGTTTAAAAAAATACATATGTGTACATAGTGCTTGAAAATATAAACTTTTCCCTTACCTTAAACCTTTGAGAGTGGGCAAAAATGATGTTTTGTAATTTAGGCAGAATTGAATATACGCTATCTGGGAAGACAATATCTACATGTAATATTTATTCTGTTTGTTGGCACTATATCCAAACACAAACGCATCTCAAGTGTCTTAACAGTGAAACAATTTCTTATTTTCTAAGTTTGCGTATAAAACTTCACACTTAAAATTAAGACATTTATAACAAACATTTTATGAAGAAATCCCTTCTTCGTTTAAAATAAAAATAAGCGAAATCGGCCCAATTTCATACAACCCTGCCTGACATGAAAATTTTCTCCATGATAAGGCTAGTAGCCATTTCTAACAGATTTTGGGTCGCTTAGTCAAAAATGGAAACATATATACATATTTGAAATTTAAGAAAACAAGGCAAATAGCAAAATCGGCTAAACACGGCTAATTTTTTTCTGCAAAACGGCTAACAAATCGGCTGCCGGCTAAATCGAAATTTCTCCGGCTGTTTGCTATCGTAACCGGCTAAATCTAGCCGGAAAACGGCTAAAATGGCAACACTGGTGCTAGCTGAGTATAAAAAGGAGAAGAGAGAATAGAGAGAAATATGTATGTGGTTTGTTGATGCTCTCTAAACACAAACGCGTGAAAGGCAAACGGTCTAGCAATGCGTGGTATTGTTGATCAACTTAATACTTTATTTAAACATAAGGGTTGCTCACAGTTCGAGTGTGTTATCTTGTTAAAGTTGCCACCTTTTAACTTTAGAAGTAAACTGTGAGTACCCTAAATGTCTATAATGTCAACTTTAAGTACCCAAATGGGCATAATGGGCTACTTATGCATTTGGACTCTAGATCGTCTAACGCTAGAGCAATATGATAAATAGACATTGAAATTTTATGAAATTGTATATTTTTGAAAGAGGAAAAGTGTGTAAAAAACAAAAACAATATGAATAAATCGTATTAACTTTACTAAAGGTCTAAAATCATGAAAATCCCTTCAAGGAAATGGCAGAATTGAACTTTGTTGCAAGTTCGCTTGGAAAATCTGCTTACGACGTGATTGGAGGACATTTTAAGAGACTGGCAGCTAGAGCAAGTATTCAACTCCTGATGTTACAACAAATTCGTACACCCGAAAAAAAAAAAATAAAAATAACTGCAACTCACTTTACAGTGGACTTTATTTCGACTATGACTACGTGCCATTTACTTTAATCTTATTTTTAGCTAGTTTAAAAGTTTAAATAACATCAAGTTAGGGAGCTTCATATCCTTATTTAACGAATCTTTAAATCAATAAATAATTTTTTTCTTTTTAGTTCTTATTGTAATAAGGGGTGTTGTTGTTGTGTTGGAAATAAAATTTATTTGTCAATTCAATAGAAAATAATTGAAAATGAATGATTTCGTGCTAAAATTCATGCAAATTGTATTAAACCCCAAGAGTTTATGCAATATTTCGGAGCAGAAATATTTGCGGAAGTGCGTAGTTGCGAAAGAACGGTCAGAAAATTTGACATGTGTAGAAAGTGTTTATTAGCTGGTGACTTATGCACGGCGTGCAAGTGTTCAGAAGTCGAGTCGTCATACATTCATTTCGGTATGACGAAACGATTACTCTACTTTGATTAGGCGCGTAATGTGCCGAGTGCCTTATTTTGTGTTTTGTTTTTTATATATTTCACATTAATGTAATAAATGCACAATTAAAGCCCATAATAAGACGGAGGAAATACATTTTGTTTCACTAAGCGGCGTTAAAAGGTTTCCAAAATACATTACTTTAAAGAAAGGTATGCATGACGTTTTCCTAAAATTTAAATCCCG
>NW_023470629.1:0-4826 GCF_013731165.1 Rhagoletis pomonella | reverse complement strand
CTCGCCTGAGCGGTCGTTCAACAACTAACTCGTTCCTGTCTGTGACAGCTCGGCCTTTCCTGACTTAGTCCTCACAGGACGACTCGTCGCTATCGTCATTCCCGTCCAGCTCTGGACTCATGGCACACCATGGCTTCAAATGGTCAGCTGACATAACGTTGGAGTATCGTCGCTGAGTAACTGTAATATCCGGTAGATCTTCGACGATATACCGGTCATAATCGAGTACCTTCGATATCATATATGGGCCTTTATATGCAGGATCAAGTTTATGCGATTCGCCTGTTGCTGTTGGGACATGGTCGACCACCACTAGATCGCCAACATCATATTTCTTTGGAGACTGGTGCTTTCTATCGTATCTCTCCTTCCACTTATTGCGCTCTGTCATAATTCGTGTTGCTGCATTATCGCGTTTTATATCGATACCTGACATATCGGTGACCTCGTCATGTATGGCTTGTACCATACGATTGTACGTTACGTCTCTAGGGTTGAAATAAAAGACTAATTCGTTAGGAGTATAACCTGTTACCTCATTCTTCTGGGAATTCAGACTCCATTGTATCGTAGTCAGCGCTGTATCCCAATGTTTGTTCTCGACAACGGTGCATTTAAGCGCTTGTAGCAACGTTTTGTTAACGCGTTCGGCCTGTCCATTGGCCCGAGGTGTTCTAACAGCGGTTTTTACGTGTTGTATGCCTCTCGTTTCGATGAATGCTTGAAATTTCGATGACGTGAAGGCTGTGCCTCGATCGGACGTGATCCGAATTGGTTGACCAAAGATTGCCATCATTTCTTCTAAGGCCTTGATTACTGGCTCGGTTTTGGTATTCCTCGTAGCCTTTAGTACGACGTATTTGCTAAATCCGCATACTATCACCAGCACGTAAACGAACCCTGACCTGCTCTTGGGGAACGGCCCCACATGGTCAATATAGACGTGCCTAAATGGAATCGGCAGTACGTCCATAACGTGAAGTTGACTCTCCTTACGACCTCCTTTGAGTTTGTTGAGACAGCACTCCTCGCATGATGATATATACGACTTTACGTATCGTCGCATTCGTTGAAACCAAAAATGTTTCGCGATGCGGTTGAGTGTTTTCTCCAGCGCAAAATGACCAACATCGTCGTGGTTTGCCTTTGTGATGCGCCACCTAACAGCTTGTGGCACCACTAACTTGTACTCATGTCCCACCTTACGGAATAGTCGATCGTTGCGTATTTCGTAGTCAGCTTTTATTTGCTTAGCTATTGACTCGTCTACATCTCCAATGCCTTTAAGGACTGCACATACCTGTTGTAGTTTAGGATCTTGGGTCTGCATGACGTATACCCAGTCGTCAGACTTCATTACTTGACTCACTTGCAATACTTGTTCAGCTACTGTGTCGGGCTGAGACGGTGGCTCAACCGGTGCCCTGCTTAAAGAGTCCACGTGTTGCATCTTACTTCCGGCGCGATGAATACAAGCAAAGTCGAACTCTTGCAATCGTAGCCACCACCTGGCTACTCGTGGACGCAACGGTGTAAGATTCTTTGTCGTGGCTACGGCGTCGGTTCTCACTACGAAGTGTGTGCCCAGTAGGAACATACGGAACCGCTCCAGGGACTCGACAATGGCGAGTACCTCCAATTCGTGACTCGAATATTGCGTTTCGACAGAACTACACTGCCGGCTGTAATATTGGACTGGTTTCCATTCGTCGCCTTCTAGCTGCAACATTACACCTGATAGTCCGATTGCGCTGGCATCAGTATGCACTTCGTGTTGTTTGGTCGCATCAAACATGACCAATACTGGTTGCGTTGTTAAAGCCTGTTTCAATTTGCTGAATGCCTTATCGTGATCGAGAGTCCATTCGAATTTGGCACTCTTTCGTAATAACGTGGCTAAAGGTTTCGCAATTATCCCGTAGTCCGGGACGAATTTTCGGAAAAATCCCGTGAGGCCCAGAAACTGTCTTACCTCTGTCGGTGTGCGTGGCTGTGGAAACTCCGTAATACATCTCACCTTTTCTTCGCCTGGTTTGATGCCTTGTGCATCAACGACGTGACCTAGAAACTTTATTGTTGTTGCCAGGAAGTAACATTTTGACGGCCTAAGAGTGAGCCCTGCTCCCCTTACCGCTTGCAAAAATTCCGATAACACTTCGACGCTTTCGTTGACAGATTTGGTTGCGATAACCACCTCATCTACGTAACTGACAATATGGTTACGATGCTTCAGGTTTCGAATCAGTCGCACGATCATTTCCTGAAACACCATCGGAGCGTTGCGTAACCCGAACGGCATGACGTTGTGTTCGAACAACCCATCTGGCGTGAGGAAAGCCGTGTATTGTTTGCATTCTTCCTTCAGTGGTATTTGATAATACCCAGATGTCATGTCGAGGGACGTAAATAACTTGTTTCCTACCAGCTTTGAAAGCTGCTCTTCCACCACTGGCATCGGGAAGTGCTTTTTGACAGTAACCGCATTAAGCGCGCGGTAGTCGACGCACATCCTGTCTTCGCCGTTTGCCTTTTGTACTAGAATAACCGGTGCTGCATGTACCGATGAACTGTATCGTATAATGCCGTGATTCATCAGATTCTCTATAATCGTTGATAATGTCGTACGCTGAGATAGGGGTACTTGATAACGTTTTCCCACTACCGGTTGATCAGTTGATATGACAATGTCCATCTCCGTTGTTTTACATCTGCCTAACGTTGCCAAATCCTCAGCAAAGCAATCGTCGTACTCGTTAAGCAAGTCGCCTACTTTTGCGACTACATCCGTTGGCAAATCGTTGTTGACGTTGAACGGATTTCCGGTCTTCTTATGAACCTGCATCACACCCGCTTCGATTGTTAACCTGTAATCGTTTTGGCACAGTACATCTCTACCAATAAGAATATCAAATGTCATGAACTTATCTGGAACGATCTGACAGGTGGTCAAGATCGTGACTCCATCGACGACAATGTCTGCGTTAATAGCCTCTACGCTGCTTATTACCGCACCACCAAATCCTGTAAGCCGCTTCACTGACGCTATTCGTTGCACCTCCGCTGGAACCTTGGATGCCGCAATTAGTGACACCTCACTACCAGTGTCGATGAAGGCATCATAACGTTTGCCTTTCCACTCGACCACTTTGGTGACAGGCTTTGGTACATCACTAGCTCCACTTTGTACTTCGGCTACTGTTGGTTTATCGACCTTGCATGACTTGGCCTCGTGACCAACCTTGTTGCACTTGGTACATCTCGGCTTCCGCTGTGGCTGTGTACATTTTGATGCGATATGTCCCAGTTCGTTGCAGTTGTAGCATTTGATCGGCTTCTTCTCTGACGCGGATTTCTGAACTTGTTCGTTACTGTTCTTTTCATATGACGCACTGGATCTTGTCGAGCTTGACGTGGGCATGATAGCCATAGCTTCCAGTGATCGGAGTAGGTCATTGCATGTAGGGAGATTCATCGCAAGTAACGTGCGCGACAAATATACATCGTTTAGTCCCGATATTACATACGAATTTATGGATTCCTCATCCATCTTGCCTCGTCTACCCATGCTCAGCATAGCATAGTAGTACTCCTCTAACGTTTCTCTTGGTTGACGCTTACGTTGTGCCATTTCACGGTGCACTTGCGCCGACATTATTTTCTTCGGAAAATCTTTCACCAATAATTGTACAAACTCTGGCCATGAATGAAACACTTGCTAACCAGGTCTTCGCTACACCTTTAAGGTTCAATTGTGCTGCTACCAAAATCTCCTTTTCAGACCAGCCGTATATGCCTTGGAATTGTACTATCTTCTCGACAAATACCTCGGAACTTATGCTGCCTTTCAAAGGGTCATACGTAGGTAGTAGTGCGCTTATTTCGTGTACACTGGCTGGGCGTTGTAGTGCTGCCGTTGCTTGACGTGCCGTTGCAGACTCTTCGTTTCCCAATACCGGTGTCGTTATTCGTTGTGGTTCCTCTGTGCTTACCACGTCGTTTTGCCTGCCTGCGTTACGTGCAGTAGCAAGTTCACCAACCGTTTTCGTCAATTCCATGAGCACTTGACGCAGCTCATTCATTTGTATTTGCGTTGAATCTTCATCGGTGTCTTCCTCCAACTCTTCGGAGTCCACTTCATCGCTTTTGTAAATTTCCCATAATTTATTCACCTTGGCCGCTTTGTTCCCCGTCATAACAACATCATGGCTGCGCAGCAATTTGTTGAGTTGACCAATTTTTAAAGAATTTAATTTCACAAGCACCATGGCTGTAACACGTTCGTACACTTTAACTATCAGATTTCAACTCCTTATTTGCTTAAAATAATCTGTACTTCCCTTTTGCGTGTTTAAAACTTGCGTTTTTCTAGAAATTTTTCTGTCGCTCGAATGCCGTTTTCCCGTTTCTTATTTACTTGACAAAATCTATCCGTTTTAGCGTTCGCTCGTTATGTATATCGATACATAGATATGTACATATGCATGCCCTTTAACTTCGCTCGTTGTTGCAATGTCGAAAACTCTCACACTGCCTCGCTGTCGTCGCTGTGCAGGCTTTTGCGCGTTCACCACTTGTATGCTTGCGATCGCTTTACATATATTTATGTACATATGCCGTGGATATTATACGTTCATATGTTGCATGTACATTGAATACATGTCGTTTCTCGTTCGTCAACGGCTGCTTCAAATAAGGGTGATTTTTACTATGTTATTTACTTACGAAATTGTCGATATGCGTTGTTTGCTTGTTTGTAGGCGGAATGAATCCTTCTTCTGAATTGTAAACGATGACTTTTATTTAAATAAGATGTACATAGAAACGGT
>NW_023470628.1:0-4826 GCF_013731165.1 Rhagoletis pomonella | reverse complement strand
CCCAAAATTTCTTCCACGGCTCGGCGCCAGTGAGTCATTCGCAATCGTATGCTGCGAATGCCGCATTATACTAAAGCCAGCCTTTCGGCATAACTGCCATACCTAAACAAAAGCGTTGGGCGGAGCGGTTTCGGACGCCTAGCGTTAGCGCCGAAGTGCCATACCTTAACAAAAGCGTCAACGCTACGTCAAATACAGAAATAACACCAACAACAAGCATAGGTTTGATTGTGTGTAACACGAAAACGCCAGTTTCGCCGTTTTCTGCAGCCGACTTCAATACCTAACGCCCTGCCAAAATCGGATTTTCCAAGCGCTCAGCGTTGACGCCGCGTTGTTTCGGTTTGCTTCATACAAATTGTATGGGCATGAGAATTTTTCGACAACCAGACATCGCTGACGCTTTTGTTTAGGTATAGCAGTAAGCAACTATTCCATATGAACACAGACTTGTACATATGCAAACCTTTTGCATATCATTATTGTAATAAATCAAACGTTCCAGCAACAAACTTGTATAAATACTGCATACGCATGTAACGGGTGATTTTTTAAGAGCTTGATAACTTTTTTTTTAAAAAAAACGCATAAAATTTGCAAAATCTCATCGGTTCTTTATTTGAAACGTTAGATTGGTCCATGACATTTACTTTTTGAAGATAATTTCATTTAAATGTTGACCGCGGCTGCGTCTTAGGTGGTCCATTCGGAAAGTCCAATTTTGGGCAACTTTTTCGAGCATTTCGGCCGGAATAGCCCGAATTTCTTCGGAAATGTTGTCTTCCAAAGCTGGAATAGTTGCTGGCTTATTTCTGTAGACTTTAGACTTGACGTAGCCCCACAAAAAATAGTCTAAAGGCGTCAAATCGCATGATCTTGGTGGCCAACTTACCGGTCCATTTCTTGAGATGAATTGTTCTCCGAAGTTTTCCCTCAAAATGGCATAGAATCGCGAGCTGTGTGGCATGTAGCGCCATCTTGTTGAAACCACATGTCAACCAAGTTCAGTTCTTCCATTTTTGGCAACAAAAAGTTTGTTAGCATCGAACGATAGCGATCGCCATTCACCGTAACGTTGCGTCCAACAGCATCTTTGAAAAAATACGGTCCAATGATTCCACCAGCGTACAAACCACACCAAACAGTGCATTTTTCGGGATGCATGGGCAGTTCTTGAACGGCTTCTGGTTGCTCTTCACTCCAAATGCGGCAATTTTGCTTATTTACGAAGCCATTCAACCAGAAATGAGCCTCATCGCTGAACAAAATTTGTCGATAAAAAAGCGGATTTTCTGCCAACTTTTCTAGGGCCCATTCACTGAAAATTCGACGTTGTGGCAGATCGTTCGGCTTCAGTTCTTGCACGAGCTGTATTTTATACGGTTTTACACCAAGATCTTTGCGTAAAATCTTCCATGTGGTCGAATAACACAAACCCAATTGCTGCGAACGGCGACGAATCGACATTTCACGGTCTTCAGCAACACTCTCAGAAACAGACGCAATATTCTCTTCTGTACGCACTGTACGCATTCGTGTGGTTGGTTTAATGTCCAATAAAGTAAACTGAGTGCGAAACTTGGTCACAATCGCATTAATTGTTTGCTCACTTGGTCGATTATGTAGACCATAAATCGGACGTAAAGCGCGAAACACATTTCGAACCGAACACTGATTTTGGTAATAAAATTCAATGATTTGCAAGCGTTGCTCGTTAGTAAGTCTATTCATGATGAAATTTCAAAGCATACTGAGCATCTTTCTCTTTGACACCATGTCTGAAATCCCACGTGATCTGTCAAATACTAATGCATGAAAATCCTAAATATGCTCGTAAATATGTATGTACATAATTTTATTAATTGTATCCCGTTTTGCAGTCTACATATGCAGTAGAGATGGTCGCGGAATACCGGGACCCGAGGGATTCAAACTAATTTTAAAATGGCTGCGATGGGCGGTATCAGGAAGCTTCCTCCTTATAAAACCCACAATTTCCAAAAACGTTATTTAACGCTTTTTAATTAAATATTGAGACAAAAACGATGGCGAAGCAAGACAGAATAAGAAGCAGTGTTGCCAACTCCAAAGGTCCCAAAATACCATTTTACTCTGAAAAACGCCCTGTTTCCCCCATTTTAAAATTCGAAAATCCCATTTATGAATATTGAATATTACAATTTTTTATATTCAATACCCCCTATCTGCACTTTTCACAAAAATGTGATTCTGATATAAAACTCCACCTAAGACTTAACTGTCATCGGTGATATTAATCCTGTCCTTGTATAACGCTTCTCAGAAGAATTTGCTATTAAATTGCAGTCAGAATTAACATCAGTGTGACAGGTAAGCACCGTTGCCAGTTTAGCCTGTTTGAGGCTAGATCTAGTTTTTTCTTTGTCGTTTAGCTTTGAAATTAAGATTTAGCTTCGTGGCTTTTTTCTGACCTTTCCTTATTTTCAAACCAGCATTTTTTAACCCTTCTGTAGTGTTTGGAATTTACCCCTTCCTTTAATGTTTGGGGTCATTTTGACCCAATTATAGAAATTAGTAAATTTTAAGAAAAAAAGATTGAATTCAGTTAATATTTTATTTATCACATGCAGAAACTTTATCGACAAGTGCTGTATGCTTATCGGTTCAAAGTTGTCCTTAACTACTAAATAATAATTTGGGTAGAATGACGTAGAAACACTGTGGGTGTATGGAAAAACTATGTTGCCTTCTAGAAAGCAAATAAATGAAAAAAAAATATTTTATATTTTGCAAAACCACAGCTGATTATGTTTTTGACGAATAGACAACGCCACAGCTTATTTAAAATTACCTATCCCTGTAATTAAAGATGTAATTTTGACCCAATCATTGCAGAAGGATTAAGGGCAATGCTCCACAATATTTATAGTGGCACTAAAGTTTTCCAGTTCAGTTTTACTTGGCGAAATGCTCCGTCCGACGAAATTTTCTCAGCGAACTCGTTCTGTTTATACTTTAACAGTTTTTTCATGGGCTCTCAAGTGTCCCTATAAAACCAGGAAAAGCAAGGGGATGACGTCGAGCACTACATCGTGAGGGCGAAAGGTAGTTAGTCGCCGCTGCTATGCCTAGTCATTCGGGGTTCCTCAGCCTCTTCATCGCCTCTGCTATTGCGTCACATGCTGCCAACCATTCTTCGCTGCTTTGTAGCATAGCCTCCACGAGTGACTCAGGCGTCAAACTCTCGTCAGATATGTTGCGAAATCTGCATCTGCATACACTCAAAAAATATGTATTCTATTACATCTGCGGAAGTCGCATATGGGTTCCGGTTCGTGTTTGAATCGGTGAAGGTATGATTTGAAGCACCTGTGTCGAGTTAAATAGTTTGTCAAATAGAAATCGACTTCGCCGTTTAGTCTGCATTATTTTCGTGTATATACGGTTTGCTCTTCACAATGCATGTTTCTTCTTAGAGGAACTATTCAATTAAAACTCAGATACATTTTTTTTTACGTTGGGAAAGATAGTAATATAAAAACCCAACGATGTTTATTTGGCTGAATTCAAATTACTACTACTCTTACATTTCTATTTCTTACATTCTTCTTTTACTCGACCTTCATTTATTTGCACATTTCGTTGATGCCACATCGCACCAAATTCGCTCAATTCTTAACAATCCCCCCGAAAAACTATCAGTTTTTCCAATGCTATAACCCCTTGGCCAGTTCTCAGATTCTATTTCTCTTCTGTGTTTATCGGCAGGATGCATATCTTTTGTATTGGCCTGTGTAAAATGTTCGTCGCAGTTTGAATTGCCACTGAGCGTACCAAATTATCCCTAATGGGATGAAGTTCTATTATACGGCCTATAGCCCATTGCGCAAGTGGAAAATTCTCACTCTTAATTAGCACCAACTGTCCTAAGCGCACTCGCTCCGATTCTCGTCGCCACTTCATGCGCTCCTGTAGTGTTATCAAATACTCGTTATGCCATCTGACCCAAAACGCGTTGATAATAGCCTGTCTCTCTTTCCATTGGTTAATGCCTTTAGCTGCTGAACTCTCTGGAATTGCGAACGGTAGCGGAAGAACAAGAGGTTCTCCGATTAATAGATGGCCAGGTTTTCAATTGATGTAAAGGGCGCGAATTGAGTTTCGCTTCGATTTGAGTAAGTAAAGTTGATAGTTGCTCAAAGGACAGTACTCGCAAACCAACAGCTCAAAATAGATGACGCTTCATCGACTTTACTGCAGCCTCGTAAATTCCACCCTGGTGTGGCGCTGCAGGGGTCATAAATCGCCATTCCGTACCTTTACCACTCAAATGCTGAAATACCTCCTTTTTGTACCACACCTCCGTTGCCTAACGTATCTCATTCGCTGCACCCACAAATGCTATGCCGTTGCCGCTATAGATTCTTTTGCAGCGACCTCGGCGAGCCACGAATTGTTCATAACACGTAATGAAAGCCACTGTCGTTAAGTCTGTCACCACATGCAGGTGAACTGCTCTTGATTTGAGGCATACAAAAACAGCAATCCACACTTTCTGTTTTATAAGCTGATTCCAATCCCTGTAAATCATTTAAATCTCCATCGGCCCGGCATAATCCACTCCTGAATGCAGAAAAGGATTACCTGCTCTTACTCGATCAGGAGGTAGATCCGACATCATTTGAACCTCAGTACGATGATTATGTCGTACGCAAATAACACATCTGTGCAGATAGCTTCTCAGTGCACTACGAAGGCGCGGAACCCAATAATTCTGGCGAATAAACTGCATCATGATCTGAACCCCGCCGTATTTTGTTTCTGTATGTGCGTGATCCATTATTAAC
>NW_023470627.1:578-4826 GCF_013731165.1 Rhagoletis pomonella | reverse complement strand
GATCTGCGCAAAAATACTGTGGGAAAAATACTGGGGAATACTTTTCTAAAAAAAATCCCGAATCCACCCCTAACCTTCTTCATCAAAACAATTTCAGTGTACCGGAATTTATTTAAAAAATTTTAATTAGTAAGTATTTACAAACAATCATTAACTACTTATCTTAAATTGAGATGCTTAGCTATACATATTGGCTAAGTATTCTTTGGGAGCATAATTTTCCCTTTCCATAACAATTGTTTTAAATGTTCTGTTTTCCAGGCGTCGCCGTTTAGCTTGTTTTTCTCCACTAAGCACCTTTTCAATTTTAGTTTCTACAAAAACTTGCTCTTTTATCAAATTTGATATAAGATTGAATATATTTCCATGGTATTGCCAAACTAAACATGAAAGACGCGCGATTTTTCATTCCAAATTTTCGCCTGCGGCGTTTTTTTATATTAAATTATATTTAAGGAAATACTGAAAATTTGGAATAAAAAATCGCGCGATTTTTTATTCCAAATTTTAGCCTGCGGCGCTTTTTTTATATTAAATTATATTTTAAGAAATACTGAAAATTTGGAATAAAAAATCGCGCAATTTTTTATTCCAAATTTTCGCCTGCGGCGCTTTTTTTATATTAAATTATATTTTAAGAAATACAAATTTTTGCCTGCGGCGCTTTCTTTAACAAAAAAACGGAACAATATTTAAATACATACTGAAAATTTCCGCCACTTTTTTAAATAGGAAACATTCTAAAAACCTAATATTATTTTAATTTGTTGTCTGAATTTTGATTTGTCTGTGTTTTTATTTGTCTGTATTTTGATTTGTCTGTATTTTGATTTGTCTGGATTTTGATTTGTCTGTATTTTGATTTGTCTGTATTTTGATTTGTCTGAATTTTGATTTGTCTGTATTTTGACTGTCCGCATTTTGAATTTCTGGATTTAATTGTCTGGATTATGTTATACACCCGAACATCGATTACGCAGGTTCGATCCCTGCTGAAGTCTAGAAAAAAAGAAGTCTGATGAAGAGATGTGGTGATCTCCGAAATAGCTGCTATAACTTCTACCGCTTAGACTTTGTTGCTTTTTCAATATTTCCTAATAAACAATCGTGGTACAAAGCTCAATAAAAATGTTGAAAATGAAAAGGTTTTTGGTTGGATAAAATATTAGCTTTTTTCCAGGGTTCATTGTTTTTCTATACCATTACTTATTGAAAATGTTTGCGTGTATACTTATATATGATTATGTAAGTAAACAATTTTAGCTACCATTTTTAGCCACAACGACTTTTTTAGCTCTTTTTTAGCCCTTTTTTTAAAGGAATTTTGCTACCACTAAAAATGCTTCGCGGCAACACTGATGACTACAGTTTTGTTGCCTTTGTCGGCATTAGTCATAACAACATTGTTTTTGTGCTTCTGGATAAAAGCCTTTGCTTTATAAAATGCTGACAAACTGAACTTTTCCTCTTCGTTGTGTTTTATGTTGCGCTGAAATATTAAGATTCTATTGCTCATTTTAATTCTTGCTATTTCCTTTTCCTTATCGTTCTCCAGTGACTGTATTAGTTGCTCCATTTCTGCTATTACATATACATATGTATCGGTGAAGTTTGACTTTGTTGTTGGAAACTCGTTTAAAACGTTTTTTATTTAGTTCTTTTTGGGTATTATTCAAGTGATATTTTGTTGTTTTGATATTGATGTTGGTCTGCGTTATATCTATATTATAGAATCTTCATGTTTAAGCGCAGCATAAAACACAACGAAGCGGGGGAAGTTCATTTTAGCAGCATTTTATACAGCAAAGGCTTTTATCGAGAAGCACAAAAACAATGTTGTTATAACTTGTTATTTTAGCTGTATTTTCCAGAAGCACAAAAACAATATTGTTACAACTCATGCCGACAAAGGCAACAAAACTGTAGTCATATACAAAGCAGAGTACCAACGAAAGATGAACAAACTAATAGAAGACAGAAATACACATAAATCAAAAAGAACTGATCCTTCAAATACCCTTCAAAGAAAAAAAAAAACAAATTAGTGGACGAACTTTACAAAGGCAAGCACATAAACTTCAGCGAAAAGCAACAACTCACCTGCGCCGCAGATGCGGCACCAAGAATTTATGGCTTGCCAAAAATACACAAACCTGAGGTCACGTCCGTCCTATTATCTCTTCTATTATGGTCCCCTGTCACAACCTGTCCAAGTACATTGGCGAGATTTTTCAAAGTTTAATTTCAGAAATATGTAACGTCAAGAACGCTTTTAATCTTAAAGACAAATTAACCAATACTTATGTGTGTGATGAAGATGTGTTAGTTTCGTTTGATGTCATTTCCCTATTTACAAATATACCAACGACATTTGCTTCGAGAATCATTATGAATAAGTGGGACCTAATTCAAAAGAAAACTTCTATTCCAAAAAAGAAATTTCACGAAATAATATATTTTTGCCTCAAGGATAAAAATTACTTTATGTTCAGCAACAAACTATACGCTCAAACTTTTGGATTGCCCATGGGCAATACCATTTCTCCAACAATCGCTGATATTATTATGGACAACCTACTGGACAACACCATCACGGAGCTGAAAGGAAAATTTAACATTGACATCAAATTTATAACTATATAATTCAGATTGAGAAAGACTCAAAAATGCCAAAGTTTTTAAGTATTTATGTGTATCAATGTTTGAATGTCTTAATAATGTAAGTTGGTTGGTCATTTAATTAAATTTGTTGTTGTATATGTACACATATTTATTTGTTTTTTCGGTTAATACTTAATGTGTGTGATTTTTTGTGTTCTTGTATATTTGTTTTAACAGAGAAAATAAACAATACCCCTGAAGATACTAGAAAACTTTTAGCGAAACGTCGGGTGAAAAGTGGAATAATGTAATTTTATTTGCACCAAAGCTCAAAAATCAGACTAGCCAATACAAATAAAATTAAATAAATTTTAACTGATCTCACAAAAAGATACTAGAGAAATTAATTTCTGAACAGAAAAGGGCAAAGACAAAAAACAATGTTTCGATTACATGCGAGGTAGGTAGAAAAAAGTCATGGTGACAGGTGATAAAAAAGAACCGGTTGGACTTAGAGAGGGAAAAGTAAAAGTCATAAATACCAAATTTTACATTATTTGCTCATCCCCCTTCTTCACGAACGATACATTTCCAAAAAAATATGGGAATGGGCGCGATACCGACTAGTCAGTTTAGTTGCCTTTGGCGATTAACCCATTAAAGAAAGTGCACTTTCCTATTTTCTTGTCAAAAAATTTACTTTGAAATGTAGATGCTAAAGATTATTAGTAAAAAAAGGGACTACCGGCCCATCAGGTCTTGCAAATTAGACAAATGTTTTAGAGAATTTTATGTAGTTTTCGAATATATAATTTGATATTTGCACGCGACTTTGCAAATATGTGTAATTTTTGATTTTCAACTCCTTTTTGCATAGTTTCGCGAAAAGCATTTTTCGAACAATGAAAAAATCTGACCAAACATTGGGAAAAAAGCGAGTATTTACACCTAAGTCATTTTATAGTATAACCTTTGTTTTCTGAGAGTGGAAAGCGAAACAAAAATTAACCAAAATTCCATCACATTTGATGACTGGGCCCACATTTTTTGTGAGTTTAGGCCGTTATAGTGATCCAATCTTCTCCATAGGAGAGAGTACAAACTAAATTTAATGTTTCTGCCAACAAGAGTAGAAGGCGTGGCAATTATTCCATCTTTACTAAATTCTTTTCCTATCTATACTAATTATATAAAGAGAAGTCCCTTTTTTTGGAACAGGTAATCTCGCGAACGGCTGGTCCGATTTTCATTAAATTTTATATACAAATAGCTTTCGGTAACCACCATGTTTTAGGCTAAAAAAATTTTACTGTTTTCGGGTAGGTGGACCAGGGACCGGTCTATTCGAAAAAAGCTTACTATAGTCCGATTTGCTTAAAATTTAGTACGTAAGAAGTTTTTTAGCATATATGACCTATTTTTTCCGGGAAGTGGTCCAGGGACCGATCTATTCGAAAAAATCGAATTTACGGTCCGATTTGCTTAAAATTCGGTGCGCAGATAGCTTTTTAGCATGTATTAGCATATGTGATCAATTTTTTCCGAGAAGTGGACCAGGGACCGATCTATTCCAAAAAATGGCATTTATGGTCCAATTTGCTTAAAATTCGGTACGTAAGTAGTTTTTTATCATATATTAGGATATAT
>NW_023470627.1:0-478 GCF_013731165.1 Rhagoletis pomonella | reverse complement strand
TAACGGGACAAGGAGCCGTTACCCAGTCACTGCAAGTGACGCTACCGAATGTTTCAAATTATTGTTTGTTATATATTCTTTTATAGAGATTAAGAAAACTTAAATAATAAATTACGATCTACCAGAGCCCGAAACTACAAATTCATTGTAACGAACCCTGGACACGGCGAGTATACCCCAGCATTTTAGAAGAAGCATCGGGGCAAGCAAAACGCTTCTTTACAATATATTAGGATATATGGTCCATTTTTTCCGAGAAGTGGACCACGGACTGATCTATTCGAAAAAATCGTTTTTACAGTCCGATTTGCTTAAAATTCGGTACGTAGGTAGCTTTTTAGCATATATTAGCATATATGATCCATTTTGTCCGAGAAGTGGACCAGGGACCGATCTGTTCGAAGAAATCGTATTTATGGTCCGATTTGCTTAAAATTCGGTACATAGGTAGCTTTTTGCCTGGATAAGCTTATAGATT
>NW_023470626.1:0-4827 GCF_013731165.1 Rhagoletis pomonella | reverse complement strand
GCATTTGAAAATTAGAGAGTTCTACCTTAAGCTAAGTAATAATTGTTGTAATTGTTTTATGTAATTGTTTTACCGCCTAATCGATGGGACCATTTTAAAAAGTCAGCCCGCCATTACTCACTCATGTCTTCGGAACACGGTTTGACTTATGTAGGAACTGCGTCCGGTTATAATCGCTTAAAGTATGTTCACATATCAATATTATCTCAATCAAAGCTCGTTTTTTAATCACCCCGTTTACACAGGCAAATCTCAGATTATTAGCCGTCAAACTTGTTGTGCTTGTTATTTTCACATCTTAAGGAAAAGTTATGTTTCTTCTCTGTGCCTCCGTGATCACGTTTTTCTGCTATAATAAGCAATATAAATATATTTTAACTTAACATTTTATTAAAAATACCTTGACAAACGTCTTTCCCTTGCTAGCGTCCGTTTTTGTTTACTTTTAAATTTGGCATTTCTCCTCTTCTTCGCAAAAATAATCGATAAAAGCAGGTTGGACACCGAAAAGTTATCGGTTAAATCTGAGATTATTTTATAATTACAGATTAACAAGGGACGAATTTTATACGGCTAATCTCTTGTTATAATTACAGATTAGGGTGTTAAGCTGGAAAATGAGGATAATCTACTTATATGTGAACCTGTGGTTACGCTTCACGCTTGATTTGCTTGGAATTTTGTTTTTCTCTTTATTTTGTTTTATGTGACTATAAGAAAATATTTAAATTGGATTTCATTTGGGTTAACGAAAACGACAACTGTGAAAAAATATCAAACAATACATTCAAACAATATGTCAAATAAGCATATTTACATTTTTTGTTTTGGCTATCTGGATTACTGTATACTGTGATTTTATATGAAATAGAACCTCTCAAAGTCGTAGCTCAAATCTTTTACCTCTTTTGGATCTCGAAATGGATTTGGAAGTGAATAAACCCATCGCTATTTTGGCTGCTAGAAACAGCACGACCAATGTCACAACATATGCTGCCCCCAACAACTATGCTGCCAGTGGTGGCAATGTTGGCAAGGCACTTAAAGATACAACCGAACGTTTGACATTCCTCCAAAAACTAGAGCAAGCTGCCAACCAAAAATCACCAACACCAGCTACGCCGCAAATAAGTGTGCGCAAAGATTTGATGACCGCAACCTCAGTATATCCAGTAAACAAACTTACCGCCCTATTCCCACAACACTGACAAAATTCATCATATGACTATTGTCACAATTACTGCGCCTAAAAACAATATAAACATTGTTTCGCCGTTGTCACTTACTCAGTAGGTCATAACAATAAAACTGACAATTGTCATACGACAGCTTAAAATACATTTGCGGCATAGTATTGGGCGCAGTAGTAAAGGCAATAGTCAGCCGCTGAGTTTTGTCAGTGGTGTGGGAATAGGGCGGTTAGCTATTTTTTTTTACCAAGTTTGGTCCCCATAAAGGACTAGTGTTGCAAGCAACGCTTTTTCGGCAATTAGGGTGTTGTGCAGCTATTTAATGTGGTGAAAATTATTTAAGCACTGGAGAGATTTATTCACATGGAATTGGAGATAGGGCTGATAGATTTATTTTAAATAAATTGTGAATCTGCGAAAATATCTTTTCAGCAGATGTATATACTTTTTAACCTTTTTCCCGAAAATTTACATACAGGCTCGAAAATATGCGAGTAACATTAGGTTTGTATAGTAACTTCTCCAGTAAAACATTGCAGCGAGAGCGTAAAAGCAAAATAGAGCGTAAAATTGAGAAGAAGAGAAAACTAGCAGAAGAGGTTATTGAACATAAAACTAGCAAAAACTTGCAAGAGAACAGTTGTTGCACTGCTTTGACAATCTGCTGTAAACATTTTACTATTTATAAATCAGTTTTAAACTCTTTGCTTTACACACAAGCACTTACAGTGTCCAGTACATCATTAATATTATGATTTCCACTCATTTTACTTTTGTTTGTGCCAAGGCGAATCAATATAAGGTGATAGCAGGAGTACAAAAACAAAAATTTACATGTATTTTGTTTTTGCTTTGGCGGCATAAACTGTCAAAACCTGTAAGTGTGAGTAGAAATTCAAACAAAATTTTTCAATTTGATATCAGAATCCGTGCGGCGAAACACATACACAAAATCAACTGAGCTAGTAACACCACTTTTTATATATTCTTTTGACATTTATTCTTCTTCTTCTTCTGCTAGTAAAAATTTCACTAGCAAGAATTTGCAACTCTCTCGTGTTGTTACGCTCTCGATTCAGTGCTCTCTTGCAAATTTTTTGGGTTATCATACACTTTTCCAGTAAAAGTTTGCAGGTTCCAGTACAAATTAGTACTGACTATTGGTAACTATACAAACCTATTCAAATATCGTCGCCTGGATGGAAAATTGCCGGAAGCGTCATTTTGACAATTTGTGGTTTTTGGATATCTTCTTTAGTTTCCGACTAATTGACTAAAATTTTTTCGGTTATTTGGTACAAATTGCGTTAGTATTGCAATCAAGATCTTTCAAATAGAGTTATCTGTTCTTCTTTAGTTTCCGACATATTCAGCTTTATCATGAGTTTCATTTTCTAGAACCGGGTCACTTTTCGTTTGCGTGTGTTCACTACAGGTGGATGAAAAAATTGTTGGCGAAATTTTGTTCGGGCGAAACTCACGATTAGGCTGATTAGTAAAAAGTATGGTTAATTTATAAAAATTGTTATCACATTTTGGCGTATATCACTAAAACTGACTGCAAATTTTTTGACAAATGTCGTATACGACAAAATTTTATTAAACTCATAAATGGTTGACACTAAACTAAAAAAAATAAGATAATTTAAGAATTTCATGAACTAGTACATAGCGTTCTCCGACCCTTTGGAGAAAATCTGTAGTCATGTTTCTGAGAAATTGCATTCCAAACTTCAATCGTGAGTTACCGAAAGTAACTTGTGACAGTCTTTTATCCAGGGATCTACATAAATTATAATTGTCATTATTTTCGCAGTTGGAGTATATGCCAGACGAGTAACAGGTATATACATACAAGGATACCTAAATTAGCGCGTTGAACTTGTATATTTATCTCTCTCCAACGCATTAATTGTATATACGTAGGTACCAACGCCTGACAAAGTTATGTCTAAATTTAATAATGGCTCTATGACAAAATATTCATGGAATGTATTCGTAGATTTTTATTTACTTCATTTCATACATTAGCATTGATGTTTTGTTTTTCATACATTAGTATTGATGTTTTTTACTAAATACCAGGAATAAATATTTAATAAAAAACTATTTCATTTAAGCTTAACCAACTTTTAGTTGCTCGGAGCTAATTTTGGAACGCTTCACGAAATATTTTCATAGTCAGTAAATGCAACCCTGGGTGCATCATTAACGAGCTGAAAAACCAAACAAATAAAAAAATTCCATCTGAACCAATATTCCCAAATATTATAAAGCAAAACAAAAACCATTTTTTCCAATTTATGCACTGTTATTTTTATTATTGCAACCCAATTTCGCAGCTCTTCAAACATTTTCCACATTATGCTTTTAGGGCTAGTAGTTTCCGACCCCATTTCCTCGTTTTTTTTTTCAATTCTGAATTTAGGCTAGGCTTCATGGGAACTTACTGTGCGTGCAAACAGACCACATTTTGTAAACTGAATTGTGATATTTAATTTTATTTTATAATGAAAAATGAATTTAATGTGCAATTTTTTAAGTTTACTAGATGTAAGACAACTTTAACTTTTCTTTATATATTGCATGCTTTAGGGCGTGTGTGAATCGGTAGCAAAGTTCTATGGGGAAAGCTGTTGAACAATATTTTTACTATGGTGAGACAGTTTTGTCAATCTGCTGTGTGAAATGAAATCTTTTGTGACAGCAGTAAATTTTTCATAACCGCAGATTTATGCGCAATAAACTTACAAATTGAGTGAAATTAATATTTTAAGAAAACATCTACCATCATTGATTGCAGTTCATCAACTTAAGCTTTTATTTTACGAAAAATTACACACAGCAGCAATCTTTGCAATTGTCAAAATTTTCTATGCATTTGTCAAAAATTTCACTAGCCCTATGGGCTACTGAAATTTTATTCACCTCAAACTTATCAAAAATTTACTTGCCGCGAACTTTGTTAAGGCCCGTCCACATAAGGCCCGTTTACATACAACTTTGGCGTTGCGTTGGCGTTGGCGTCGCTTCGACAGCTGACTATGAATACATGCATTTATATGAAAGTCTCCATATAACCAAAGTTGGGCAACGCCAACGCCAACACAACGCAGAAAGATGGCCAACTCTCAACTTTTCGCGTGCGTCGTTCGTCAGCTGTTCTAAATAATCAAAATTATGTGATTTAATTTTCATTTTTAATCAAATCCGGGCAAGAAATATAGTTTTTAATGCAATTATTGATGTAATTTTTTCATTTATCTGCCGCTAGTATGTTAATTTAGTGACCAAAGTATTCTCTGCTACGCGTTCATTGTAGCAAGCACGGGCGTTACTCGCGCTGCTGTCAAAGCGACGCCAGCGCCAACGCAACGCCAAAGTTGTATGTGGACGGGCCTATAGAACTTTGGCGTTGCGTTGGCGTTGGCGTCGCTTCAACAGCTGACTATGAATACATGAATTCAAATGCAGCCGTCCACATAGCCAAAATTCGACAACGCTCACGCCAACACAAAGCAAAAAGATGGCCAACTCTCATCTTTTCGCGTGCGTCGCTCGTCAGCTGTTGCAAATAAATAAAATTATGTGAAATATTTTCCTTTTTAATCAAGTGCGGGCAAGAAATATCGTTTTT
>NW_023470625.1:0-4827 GCF_013731165.1 Rhagoletis pomonella | reverse complement strand
ATAATTACTATTCTTATACTTTATGTAGGGAAGTACACAAAAAAAAATGGGTTAGGCCACTTCTTAATTAATATTAATTCCTCTGAGTAGACTGCTATTCCTAAACCACTGATCATCTTGTGTTCGTAAGTGTAAACACATTGAGTGTAATCGGACTTTAGCTTAAGATTGAGCTATGTCCAAAGGTCTTCGTTTTCCACAGCCTAGACTCACCTGGTCTTACTACAGAGTACATAGATTTTCTTACCGCCTATAGATGGAAGTCTAAATTGCGGTATTTTTTAATAGCAATAACCCGGTTTTATTTGGATTTACGTTGAGGTCACTACTTTTAGCCCACGTGTTCTGCTCAGCACGTCCTCTTGAATTTCGCGAATAATAATAATACCGCACACTTATGATGAAATGCTGTATACCTGCAGTTCCCTTACCAATCCCCACCAAACTCGGTGTGAACATTGCTTAGGGTCTCACTAAGAAACCCGTTGACAAGTTTTCAAATGAGACAAGAACCACGCCCACCTCCCATATAACGGTAATTTACAGAAGTACGAAAACCGCGATAAACTAGTAACTACTTAAACTAATTCATTCAAAAAAAGTGTAATAACCTCTTAGCAGAAAATGATACTAATAGAAATTTTTGGAAAATGGGCGCAGCACCACCTACTTATGACAACATCAGTGTGTATCGATAACCGCTTTATCGATTTCCACCAAACTTGGCCCAATTAGCTCAATATATCATAGCATATAATCGAAACTGTTTGAAATCGGGGAAAACACTCTTGCTTATCATGCAGTTCGGTTTCGCCCGAACTCATACTTCTCTACTTGATTTTATTTGTTTTTACCGTATAACTTTGGACCAGTACACATATAGATATAAGTTTTTCTCTTAAAATCGATTTACTTTTGTATGATTTATTGTAATTTACAAGCTCAAATAAAATAAAAAAAAAACGGAAACAATTTTTGCACAAGCGCATCTTGAGGCTGTTTGTATACAAACTACATACATACGTACAATGCATGTTTGCCAAAAGCAAAATAAAGTGTAAAGAAAAACTGTAACTTTGAAGGTGTGAAACTGACTGCTGTTTTTGTATATTTTTGTTTCTAGTTTGTTGTTTTCCTCAATTACCTACACTGACAAGTGGAATTTAACACCCATCAAATGTAAACAGCGAAAATCTGTTTAAAATACACAGAAACATTTATACATACATACGTAGTACGTATTACGTACATACGTACATACATATTTATACGTATGCATAAAGCAAGGCAATGTCTGAAACTAGCTTACGGAACGCAAAAAGCTGTTCTAAATAGATTTTCAATAGTTCTTGAGTTCTTGAAAAGAATTAAATTCCTGATAATTTGACAAAAAATTTTTTTTTCAAAAATTCTGCTTGTCAGAATCACGCATCATACGACATGTCGCAAAAAGGCAAATAAAAAACTATTCTGAGTAGCTTTTTCCTAGTTCTGGAGTTCCTGAAAGGGAAAAAATTTTCTAGAAAGTTACGCCAAGAAAACTGTTTTTCAAAAAGTCGAAGAAGTGTAATGTTTGGAAAAAATAAAAATTAAAACTGTTCTGCTAAAGAGCAAAAATAAGTTCTGCAAAATTATGCCAAACAAACATTTTTTCAAAAATGTCGAAAAATAATCAATATTTGAAAAAAATTAAAAATTAAAACGGTTTTGAATATTTTTGCGAGATCGTGCTGCATAAAAGTTTAAAAAAGTTTTCATAAAAGTTTAAAAATTTAATGTGTGAAAAAATTTTAATTAAAACTGTTCTGAATGGCTTTTCTATAGTTTTAGCGTTCATGAAAAGGAAAAAAGTTCTGCCAAAACAACGATAGACTTACTCTGAGCACGCTAGCTGCCGACTTATCTTACAACTGTAAGTCATGGCTTGCACCCAAAGAGCGGTACCGAGCCAAACGCAACCGAGCGAAGCTACAGGTGGTCACACTGAACTAGACGGATCGAAGTTTTTCGCATGAAATCGATTGCAAAGATATAAACAAACTTCAATGAAAAGCAGCTGAAATACTTACATAATTATTATGTACATGGAAGATGTTCTAAAAATATGTAAATTTGCATTAAACGAATTTGATTTACCGATTACAACAGCCTACATATACCTGCTGTTGAATAATGAAACTGAAAATTCAAAATCAGAAGGAACATGCAGAGTGTACGAACACTAGGGTGGTCCAAAATAAGTAAAGTCGGAATCTTATTGCGCTCACCCTCTAGGATTTTTCTATATCAAAAATATATATGTACCCTATTTTTTATTTTGGAATCCTCGCTCAAAGCGTTAAAAATTTTCCATGTATTTTATGTATATGGGAAACAACTACTTTTCGTAGAAATGGTATAGAATTCTTTAAAATAAATATTTTTCGATCGGAAAACTTTGGTTCTCTTAACGAGACTTCCAATAATAATACCCAATTTTTTATGTAAAAACTTTTTAATACTAAAGATTTTTTATTCATCCCCCATTACATTCAGGCATTTTCTAAGGGTTTTGGCTGAAGAGAAAAAGAGTTTTCCGACCGAAAAATATTAATTTTCAAGAATTCTATAACATTTCTACAATTTTTCCCCATATAAAATACATGGAAAACTTTGAGCGCTTTGAGCGAATTCTAAATATTTTTTGATTTCAAAATGAAAATAGGGGTATTTTTCTGTATAGAACAATCCTATGGGGTGAGAGCATAAAAATTTCGACTTTACTTTTTCACATGCATTTTTGGACCGCCCTAATGTGCACTAAGTCTCTGCAGCATTTTTTTTTTAGTTGAGGTAAGGTCAAAACTAAGAGTTTTCGAGCCTTTTCTTAAAATTATGAAGAGGCTTTAGCTCCGGGAGCACTTACTTTGTCGACTGAGTAGCTGTGGACTGTAATGTTATGTTATGTAATGTTATGCATGAATGGCTTGAACTTTCCGAAAAAAAGCTATTTTTCGGAAGTAGGACGTATTTGTAGTTAACTAAGAATTCTTTAAACATTTCACATTGTGAGGAGGTTTAGATTGCATACAACTTATGATTAACTAAAGCACATTTGTTGAGCAATAAAAAAATTAAATACGAATAAGCTAGTTAATAGAGGTCATTCACTCTTGCTATAGTTAAGTGATTAATGCTAAGGCATTTTGCAAAAGATAAAAGGAATACATTTTATTATGTCAACGCGTTTGCCCATTCAACACTTCTTAAACTATTTTATTCTCGCGTTGGTGTAACTAATGATGGCAAACAGGTAGATTATCTCCTCAAAATGCTGAGGCACCACACTACCCACTATCGCCAACCAACAATACCGTACTTTCTGTCGCCAAATATTGCTGCTTAAAACGCCACTAAGTAGTGACATAATCTGCTTCAAGAATGTTTCCTCAGCTTAACAAAATCAGCAACAAGAGCAAGTAAGCTATTTGCGTGTTGGTGTGTGTTGCTGTGTCTATTTTCACCCATTATTAGTTCGTTTCGTGTTTATGCATTTAATGCGATTTCCTCCTTCTGAAGTAAAGCGTACTCAGTGTCTGCGAAAAGTACGATAATCAGTAACTTTATTCTACACAAGAAGCATCCAAGCAGCGGTTACTGCAAGTCAAGTGGCGTTGCAATTTCCATTACAAACAAACAAGTAGGCAGTCGTTGACTCTTGCCAAGGATGGTAGCAGGAAACACGGTCACACTGGCAGACAAAAGTACACAGCATCAAAACAACTCACGAAACTGCAGCAACAATGTGTCATTGCGTTTTCATGTAATCCGCACTCCTGCGGGCGGCAACCACTCCCAAGGCGGAACTGTCTTCCAAGTCTCGTTAACTTTTCCCAAGGTTTTTCGTATTTGGCAAATATTTTGGTTATTTTCTTCCACTTGTTTTCCCCAAAAGAAGTAGTCACTATCTCTAAGAAAAGAAAAGTACATATAAGAAAATGGTGCTCTAGTTAGTGGCGGTAGTTTAGTTTCATTGAAATGGCAAGAAATGTGTCTGTCTGTGCCGAAAATGTGTTGACGTCTTCACAAAATGGCATTGCATCTTCGTGCTATGTACTTAAGTATCTCCAGGCTGTGCGATTTGTGGCCAAGGCAAATGGTTGTTAAAAATATATACATTCACCTGATTAACTTACAGTTTGTGATTTTATTTCCAAAAGTTTCATTTTTATTATTTCATTTCAACAAAACTGAGATTTTTGGTACCTTCAGTTAAGCAGCCAAGATCTGCCAAAAGGGGCCAATTTTAGTTATTAGATTTTACTTCGAAATATTTCGCGAGTGCTAGAAATTTCAAAATTAAATTTATTAAACGAAACCTCAAGACACCAAGCAAATACCAAAACTATGAGTAATCACAGCTACATAGTATCTAAGTATACTTTACTGGCTGCCATCGTTCAACTGCTCTTCAATAGCTTGTTTGACATTCCACGCAGATGTTGAAAACCAAAACTAATAAAGTAAAGTCACATAAACGATGCCGGCAACGCCTGCGGCACAGTGCGTCGAGTGACTAATGCGACTTTAAATTAGTAAGTCACCAGCCAGTGCGGAGAGAAATCGCTGGCGAAATAAGTTCGCTTCAAGCACACGCATTAAGACAGCAAAAAAACAATGAATGCGTGAATATAAAAGCAAAGCCAATTTAATTGCCCCCCAAGCGACCTCACAGAAGATAACTAGCAGTAAATCTGCTGACATCAGTTGCATCTCAAGAGTCTGGAATTCAAGTGAGGTGCAGTGCAAAGTTACACACGGAGGGCAACAAAAGTGACCGCCTCCAAA
>NW_023470624.1:0-4827 GCF_013731165.1 Rhagoletis pomonella | reverse complement strand
TTTAGGTCACTTACCTTGTGAGTTGATGTCTACCATAAAAGAATGCCATGTAGTAATAGGCCTAAGTGCAGAAGTGTTAAGCCAATGTGTAATACGAGGGATTTACCACCATTTGGTTTCGTCTGTTTGCTTGCATGTATGTAATGTTAGGTTGGCCTTCTTACCTCTTAAGCAAATAATAGTGCTACAAATAATTCTGTGTAAAAATGCTCCTATCTGCAGTGAGCAAAAACTTTTCCTTAAGCCGTTTTACCATTTACCAGAAGACTAATATTTTTCATTCCATTTTCAGCAAAATATTCTTTGTCTGAGTGTGTACCTAGTCAATATGGGGGTGGAAGAATGCGCGTAAGTTTCAGCTGTATATATGTATATATGGCAGGGTTCGGAAATTCTCACTCACATTCTCTCACGTTCGCGATCGATAATATTCCAAGTCTATTTTTACATTCTTTTATCGCGAGTGAAAAATGCAAACAAATTTATCATCTCTCACATTCGGAATGCGATCGACAAAAAAATTTTCGCTGCTTTTCATTCGCGATCGAAAAAAGCAAAGAAATTTCCTCTCACTCGAATATGAGAAGTCCGAGCATTGCCGATGTCGGCCTCTCATAAATAAGAAAAACGATGCAAATAATCCATTCGCGATCACTCACAACAGCTTATCGCGATAAACTTTTCGCGAAAAATTTTCAACGACGTTGTATGGGAGATATTTTTCGCGTTTGTTTTGGGTATGCATTTTGTTATGCATACAGCGTATATACATATGTACATATGTGTATGTAAGTAATGCAAGCAAATGCTTTTCGGTTGGAAGGAATGTGGGAATATGCACAAATATATGAATTATGGTGGAAACATATATGTATGTATCTACATATACATAAATTACGTACATGCGAATCAAAACATTTAAAATAAATTAAAAATGTATATGTATTGTTTTTTCTGCTTTTCTTTACTCTCAGTCTTCACCAGACGCCCACTTTTCTCATTAGTCAATCTTATCCCCACTAAGTTCCATTTATTAGATATAAACAAGTAATTTTTAAGCAAAAAACATAACCGACTTCAATTCTCATATGAAAAAAATATATATATATATATATTTCATGATCCAATGATCGGATCTAAACCAGATTAGTATGGGACCACCTCTGAGACACTACCTTTCCGATGCAAAAAGAATTATCGAAATCGGTTGACGTGGTCCAAAGTTATGCGGTAACATACATAAAAAAAAAAAACAAGATTCCGACGAACTGATAACCTCCTCCTTTTTTGGAAGTCGGTTAAAAATAAACGCAATCATTATAATAAAATAACATGCAGATACACCATTATACTGAAAAGTGTACGCTTGGAATATACTTTAACTACACGTATGCATGTACGTAATTTATGTATATGTAGATACATACATATATGTTTCCACCATAATTCATATATTTGTGCATATTCCCACGTTCCTTCCAACCGAAAAGCATTTGCTTGCATTACTTACATATACATATGTACATATGTATGTACGCTGTATGCATAACAAAATGCATACCCAAAACAAATGCGAAAAATATCTCCCATACAACGTCGTTGAAAATTTTTCGCGAAAAGTTTATCGCGATAAGCTGTTGTGAGTGATCGCGAATGGATTATTTGCATCGTTTTTCTTATTTATGAGAAGCCGACATCGGCAATGCTCGGACTTCTCATATTCGAGTGAGAGGAAATTTCTTTGCTTTTTTCGATCGCGAATGAAAAGCAGCGAAAATTTTTTTTGTCGATCGCATTCCGAATGTGAGAGATGATAAATTTGTTTGCATTTTTCACTCGCGATAAAAGAATGCAAAAATAGACTTGGAATATTATCGATCGCGATAAATCTCGTAAAAGAATGAAAACGAATAATCATAAATGAGAATTTCCGAACCCTGATATATGGTACGTCAGCAATACAGTTACGTTTAGGCAGTTGGCGAATTTATTTGCAGTAGCCCCATCGGCGGCGTGGTCAACTGTACGTCGATTAACTTCATTTTTGATTTCAATCAGCCACGAGTACATTAAATGGCCACAAGGTGCATGCATGCAAGAAGTAGTAAGGGTCTTCGAGGAAAAAAGCATATTCCTGGTGTTATTGGGGCAATCGACTGCACGCACATAGCTATAAAAGGTCCAAGAGAGCAAAGATCAAACTATTTTAACCGCAAGAAAACATACAGCATTATCTTGCAAGCCGTGGTAGATTGCAATAAAAGATTTATAAACATAACTTGTGGCGAACCGGGATCACTTCATGATTACCGGGTACTAAGAAGGTCTCAAATCTATGAAGTTGCAGAAACTCGATGCGGAGAAATCTTTCCAAATTCAAATTTTATAATCGGAGATTCAGCATATCCTTCCAACAATTGGCTTGTATCGCCCTTAAAAGATTATGGTAATTTAACGGAAAGCCAGCGTAAATTTAATGAAATATTGTCATCCACGCGAATGGTTGTCGAAAACGCATTTGGGTTACTTAAGGGTCGTTTTCGAAGGCTTCTTAAGTTTACTGAACAAACAGATTTAAAATCAGTCACAAATATAGTCGCCAGTACATGCGTTTTACACAATATTTGAATCACTATGGATGATTTGTGTGAAGACAATGAAGCGGATTTCGAACGATTTGAAGAGAATATGGAGGATTCGTATTTGGACGGGTCACATGACCGGAGAGAAATTCTTTTTAACTACTTAAGAGAACAGAATATTATTTAGTTTTTATTTCACCATTCAAACAATGCAACAATTGCCAACGTCAAAATCAAATCATTTCATTGCACTTATATGCATTAATGATTTAATACAACTGGTGAGTTTTATTCTATAAAGTTTTATTAAGTAAAAATTTTATTCGTAAACTAAATAATTAATTTTCCAATTGCAGCCAATGCTGAGCAACAGAACTTCGCAAGACATTTAAACGATACCCACCAAGTAGTATTTTGGCGAGAAGACAACAGCAAACGACACCCTGTTAGCAAAATAAATTTCATTTAAAATAGATTTCATCCACAGATGGGTGAAGATCGTGTCCTATCCGGGTCTTCTACTATAAATGATAATAAATTCACTCCTCCGAACTTCGAACTTGGGAAATAACGAACACTCTAACATGTTTGTTAAGTGTTAACGATAAATTTTAACAAACAAATCATTTGTGTTGATGTACATCTAATGGACAATGTTAAGTGCAAATATATGGTAGCTTGTGTAAAATATCAAAAAAGATCAATATTAAAATAAAACATTAAATTTCACTTGATTTATAAATTCATTAAATTTATTCTTTCTTCATTTTTTATGAAATATTCGTCCCCAATATCCTTGTCGTTGTCACTTTTTCTTTAAAGAATTTCTATTTATTCAATTTAATTTCATAAAACATATATTATTTTATTTAATAATGCATGCAGTGGACTTAATATAAATTGCCACACGAAATTTTAGTAAGTTTTGGCTACTTTTCTATTGTTTATTTAATATTAATTGGTTTTTAACGAAAGGATAGCACTTTACCTAACAAAAACCATATCAATCCAAATTTCAGACTTTGTGCAAAAATTATGAAAATTTCGCAATGTTTCGCCAAAATTTCCAACTTTTTAATCAGTTTTTTTAGAATTTTGTGAGTATGCAATTTCAATATATTATTTACATTTTAGTACGATTAAGTGCAACTTTAAAGTAGCTTGAGCTCATCGTTGATTTTTTGCTATTCTCCATATAAACATGTTTTGTATGGGAAAAATGCGTAACACCGTTAATAAAAAATAAATGCCAAAAATCAAGATTGAGTGAAAGCTACTTTAAAGTTGCACTTACTCGTAAACGTACTAAAATTTATATAATTTAAAAATTGCGTACTCACAAAATTATAAAAAAATGTGATTAAAAAATTGGAAATTTTGACGAAATATTGCGGAATTTTCATAATTTTTGCACAGAGTCTGAAATTTCGATTTATATGGTTTTTGTAAGGCAATTAGTTAGCCTTTCATAAAAAAATAATAAACATTATGTAAAGAAAAGGAAAGTAACCAAAACTTTCTAAAATGTCGCGTCCCAATTTATACTTGGATCGACTTCACCATAACGTGTATTCAAAATATTTTATGAAGTGTCCTTATTTAATAAATTTACAAAAATTTCATTTTTTATTAACAAGGTTTTCTAGTAGCAACAATTTCTTTCATATTTTTCATAGTCGCAAACTTTTCTTCTCTTACCATCTTTTTTTCTTCATATACCTTTTTTTCAGCTCTAACTTCTTTTCATAGTATAGTTCACGAGCCGAACGCTTTCTGGCCACGCCTAATATAGATGTTGTTAGGTCTGATGTGGATGCAGTTGATGCTGATGTAGGCGCAGTTGATCCTGATGTGGTTGGAGTTGCTGCTGATGTGGTTGGAGACGGGGCTGGGGTGGATGGAGTTGAAGGCGATGGGAGAGGTGACGTCGACGAATCATCGGATCTTGGATACTATATACGAGTTGTGTTGTTGCTTTACGTGTAATAAACATTTAAAAGAGTGTTCTTTTGTAACTTGTATAGCAAAAAGTTACGCCTAATAACTTAAATCGAAAAAACTGCTTCTATCTCTCCTACCATAAAATAGATAATAAATAAATGGGCTGGATACCTACTTTTTAGTTAACGTGGCGTTTTTTTTCTCTGTTGTTAGGATTGATTTTAAGGGACTTTGTAATTTTAAAGATATGATTATTACAAAAATTATTTTAAAAATTCAATGGAATGTGAATTGGAAAAATGGG
>NW_023470623.1:0-4828 GCF_013731165.1 Rhagoletis pomonella | reverse complement strand
GTATAAAGTTAGTGATACTGTGCTCTTTAACCAAAGAAAACACGACCATTGTAGCATGTGTAATAGGGCTTTCGCACGAGGCGATTTTTCAGGTAACTTTTGCGTTCAACTCACGCAGGGTTGCACGAAAAAAAAAAAATGAATGGCTAAAAATATCAAAATAGAAAAAAATATCAAAATATTCGCCATAAAAAGGCGTTTGCATTGTTCAACTTTACATTCTACTGTTGGTTGAACGGCCTTTCAACTAATCGCTTTCAACAAAGTTGGTCGCCAGCCAACATTTAGCCATTCAACTTTTTTTTCGTGCAACCCTGCGCGAGTTGAAAGCAAAAGTTGAGCGCAAAATCGCCTCGTGCGAACACATTTTAAACGAAAAGAGAGTGTGGGTCGTTCATGTAACAGAGTGCGTAAACTTATACGATTATCTGCTTGATAAAGTTATCGGTTTAGATGAATACCACTAATATGAATAGAAAAAAAGGTTGCTAATAATAAGAAAATGAAAGAAACCGATTTGGGTTTTGCTTTTTCAAAGAAAAATTGTAAACAAGGGATGAAAGAAATGTCAACGAAAACACTGACAGCCGGTGCGAACAGCTTTCAGCCCACAATCGCAAAACAAGGTTTCAAAGTGTTTTCGTTGTCGGTACGAACATGGTATAAGCTAGATTCGTTAAAATTATTGATTTAGCTATTTAACCACGACACATTTTTTCTTCACCGTTGAAATGCACAATAAACAACACATTAAACAATAAACAAAAGCAAAGAACAACAAGTAAAGATTTCAAGTGAATTGCGAATGTGTCGTGTTAACGGGATCACAGTATATACAGTAATACACCTTTTTGAGTACTCCTCGTGGTAAATTAGGAATGTTCGATATTTAAGAAAGTATCGATATCATGAATCGATTTAATTCATTGCATGTAAAATCGATATGGCGTTATATCGGGCTGAACAATGCGATATCGAAAAAAGCGATGATGAAAATCCTACTCCCAATTGAATAGAATATTAGACCCGCTTATCAACTCAACTATTTGTGTTATTTCCATCTTGTATATTTACTGATGATTAAAACCACATGCCGGTCGACTCAAGCGGTTCATCAAACTTAAGAGCTAAATAAATCACACAAGCTGTTCATTAAACCTACTTTAGTATTTTTCCATACACTTCTTTGGCGTTGAAAAATAAATTTCAACTTAAATATCGATATTGCGGGTAAAGTATCGATGTCTTCGATATATCGACCTTGGAATATCGATTCCAAAAATCGATTATCGTGCGATGAAATATCGATATTCAGAAAAATCGATACGATATCGAACATTCCTAGGGTAAAATGTGATCAGGTTTGTTAATGGGAAGGAGCATGAATTTTGCCGATTTAGAGTTGCATTTAAAATTACTTCGGTATGAAAGGGAGCAACAACCGTACTTATCACTTTAAAAAATAATTGCTATTATCTTTCCATTATTCAGATATCCACCAACGCAGTCTCCAACCAAGTACGCTAGCAATTCATAGCAATTGCTATTGTATGTGTGTATTACCTTGTTTATATGGCATCAAGCGCGGTATCGAATTAACTCGTGTCAGTGTAGCTCGCTTGAAATACAAGTGTTTATATGCAAGAAAAGAAATGAGTCGATCGAACACGCTTTCAAACAGAGTTCATCCCAATGCAACCTTGTTAATACATGTGTCAATTCTTAAAAATAATAAGAAAAATAACACTGGTCTACAAATTTCAACTTTTTTTCTGCGAATAAGACGGGACCTGGTGTTTCTGAACGGATTTTTCGTGCTGAACACGAATCCGGGGTCAAAAATGTCCCATCACGTCACGTTTTCGAGAAAAAAGGGGTTGAAACCCCTAAAAACAGCGTTTTTGGCCATTTTCGAAAAATTATAGAGCTGAACCCTGACGTGGTACAAATTTTGCATATATCAGAAATTAAAGGCTAAACCGTGCCCTTTCGAATGAGCCCTATGCCGAATTGATCGCGTGCACCCTTAAAGCAGGGGGTGTATTTGTGTTTAGGGGTGCAGGAAAAATTGATCACAGAAAGAATTTAATCTTAAACGATCATAGAAAATTAATAATGCCAAGGTTTTAACTATACTAAAAGTCGCTGATTACGAATCTGCAGTTAGATTTTAAAAATTTAAGATGACGGGTCGAATATGGTGGATATAAAAATTGGACTCCTAGACACAAATACACCCCCTGATCTAAGGGTGCATGCGATTAATTCGGCATAGGGCTCATTCGAAAGGGCACGATTTAGCCTTTAATTTCTGACATATACAAAGTTTGTAGCACGTCAGGGTTCAGCTCTACAATTTTTCAAAAATGGCCAAAAACGCTGTTTTTAGGGGTTTCAACCCCTTTTTTCTCGAAAACGTGACGTGATGGGAAGTTTTGGACCCCAGATTCGTGTTCAGCACGAAAAATCCGTTCGGAAACACCAGGTCCCGTCTTATTCGCAAAACCCTTGTAGACCAGTGTAATAATTACAGACTCAAACAGCCTTGGAAAAAGGAAATTAGCTATTTTATAACAAAGCTTAGCCTAAATGTAATTTCAAGAACTATTCAAATGTTTTACTACATACAGCGTTGCATGAAACAGCCATGTGGCCAAATCCCTTGTTTATATGCACTCTTAACACGATTCAACAACTCTTAACTCGCATTCAAAATGTGATTTATGGTGGCACGGTTAAATGTTTCAATTCGATTCAAGAATGTGTTCACATGTGTGTGTCCAAATAACATGGTTTGACTTAGAACGAATTGAAGCATCGTATAAACAAGGTATATGATTCATATTTGTGACATTCTATACTTTGATGTTAAGTATTTTTGACGAGTTCCGCTGAAACTTGGGTGTGCTTAATGAGCTGTCTGGGCGGATGGACTGGCAGGCATTGAAGTCTCTATGACTAAACAAACATTTTTTTTGGAATAAAGACTTAAATATATTCGGAAATTTGGAGTGTATATTTGGAAATTTAGAGTATTCCGTGATAAATTCACAAAATTCACGTTTTTTAATAAAAAATACGATGTGAGTTTCCGGTTTATAGAAGCACAAGCGTTAATTATTAATTATTGGTATTATTCTTAATTAAGCATTGATACTATACTTAGCCTACATTTTTTCATAAATAACACAAGTATATATATTTTATCCTCGAAAAGACCTTTTTCTAATCATGAGGCGAAATTCCCCACAGTAAGTGTTACCGTGCGCGCAAAACGAAATCGCTGCACACACCCAAAAGTACTCCTCGGGGACCAATTGGTGAAAAACTGCGAAACGGTTTATTACTGTGTATACTGTGAACAGGATGATTCGCCGTTCGTAATTGAGAGAGCAAACAACGTGATTCGGTTGTGGAAACGCCATTTTACGTCAAGAATGGACTAATTCCAAGGCACATCAATTACAGGTGATAACGATAGAAGCTATGCTTCTTCTTATGAGCACGCTTGTGTCAAACTATCGTCTGTTTTGCTTTATTTACATATCCGCGTATACATACACATATACGTATATATATACCCTGCAAACAAATGCTCTCGAAATCTTTAAGAGTGTCGGAAATTTGTTACGATTCTTTTAGAAATCTTTAGAGAAAAACATATGAAGCGGTTGACAGGAACTAGTAAGAAATTTCTGTACGATTTCTTAAAGAAAATTCTTAAAAAAATTGTGAAACCTTTCAGAATTCTATGAAATCCTGGTGTGCAGGGTATACATATACATGCGAATATGAATAGATAAAGATGTTGATGACACAAGGAGTTCATACCAACGGTAAATGTTGTTTTTGTACGATTGCTACAACCTGTAGTTGTTGAATCATGGACTAATTGTAACAAAATGTTATCGGACAGAAAGATATCAGTTCGATATTACATATACAATAATACCATGTTCGGATCGCAAACGAAAACATTTTGAAAACGAGGTTTGGGCTGGTGGGCTGTTCGCACCGGCTGTTAGTGCTTTCGTTGACATTTCTTACATGCTTTGCTTCGAGTTTTGCTACAAAAAAACCAACCCTAAATCTTGTTCTTTCATTTCCCTTTCAATAACAATCATTTTCCTTTATTCTTATTTTAATTAGAGCAGCCAATTAGAAATAAATCCGAATTGGAATATTAAAGATGATAAAATATGGCTTCCTCTTCGATAGATAATCGAAAAAAACTAGTGCAGACACCGATTGGAATCAGTGGAACATGACTTTGGGCTTACACCGGACAATACTGTCATGACAATAGCAATACATGCACACTTTTTGGAAATATTTTGACAACTAATACGTATATCTTCATTGTCATGACAGTATTGTACGGTGTAAACCCTAAGTGAGTTTTGGAGTAGTTTTCAGCGAAAACTGGTTTTCGGTTGGCAGATTTTACATGGGCGAAAATACAAGTTTTAGGTCGAAAACCAGTTTTAGCAACGAAAACATGTCGGCCCGAACTTGGTATAAGAACGTTAATATTAAAGATGATATAATATGGCTTCCACGTACGTATTAAGCTGGGTACATACTAAATACATGACAAGAGGTTAGGTTAGGTATAGATGGCTAGAGAGAGTGTCTCCCCCTTACATTTATGCCAGGAAAGGCCCATTGTGATACCATATGCAATCTTTGTTCCCCTATGATGTTGCGGAGATTACTCGGGATCAAACCAATGAGTTAACGCGTTAAATTTCGATAGTGCTCTAATGTTGATTTCCGTTACCTCTGCAAGGCCTTGTAGAGAGGCATTTCCGAGCGTCTGTAGCCATTT
>NW_023470622.1:0-4828 GCF_013731165.1 Rhagoletis pomonella | reverse complement strand
TTCACTAAATGCTTTTGAGATATAGGATGTTAATTCAAGTAAATTTGTAGAAGTTGATTTGCCCTTGCAAAATCCATGTTGACTATATGAAATGCTAGAAGAGATAGGATGCGTCAACTGATTTGTTATAATTGCTTCAAATAATTTAGGAATTGCAGAAAGCTTAGCTATTCCCCGGTAGTTCTCCACTGAAGAGCTGCTACCGCTTTTATGTAACTGGGTTATGAACGATTCCTTCCATATAGTTGGAAAAACGCCCTCGTTAAGAGACAAATTAAATAACGCTGTTAATAGCTCATAGAGATAATCAGCACAATTTATAAGAATACATGTAGGGATTTGGTCAGGACCATAACTGAAGAACTGCTTTAAAGATTTCAGATAAACTACTACATCACCGGGAGATATTACTGGGATATTTATTGAGTTCATTGGGCTTAGTTTAAAACAATGATGGGCAAAACGCTACTCGCGAGTAGCGTCTGCGTCGCAGCGCTTATACGTATACCGAAATGACGCAGCGAATTTCAATTCAGTCTGCTTTCAGTTTTCATGAGAGTGACATCATGCTTCGCCGTTGAATATTTTTATTCGTAATTTCAGCGCGTTGTTGCCACCTATATATGTAACAATGCCCAAAATGGCTGCGTATGAGTGCCAATTACAGTTTTCGGTTTTAAGAAAAGCCAATAATGCCCAATGCTTGTTATGTGGTAATACGACTACTTGGAATCGTACTTTTAATATACATTATTTGTCATGGTAAAAAAGTCAAACAGCCGAACTGTGTAAACCAATTGAAAGTTTTTTGTAATGGGTTTTATGTATATATGTATGTACGATGCGGCAATTTAATATATTTAGTATACTTTATTGAATACTAAGTTTTTTACAAAGTTTAGAAATTTTAAATTCGTGAATTTTGTTGTTGAATAAACTATCATTTTTTAAAACATTAGTTTAATGAAATTAAATTAAAAAACTTTTCATGCACGTACATATGTACTTATAAAAATTAATTTCATAATTCATTATTTGAAATTATTTCTTCATTATTTTTTTATTATATTTTATTATTTTCGTTTCATGTTCATAATACAAATTAAATATAAATTTGTAAGAGCGTTTTCTAACACGCGCAAAAAACGAACTTTTGTACAATACAGAAAAGTGGCAACTGTTACTCAGCGCGATTCACGAATACCATGACAAAATGAGACTGTATTGGTGTGCCCATCTATGATTTAAAGAGAGTGTCGTTACGTGACAAAAAATGGAAGTAGATTTTTTCTTTTCTTACAAAATCGCAAAACTCTGCGAATTGTGGATGGCTATTTTCATGAAACTTATTTTAATATGATTTGGAGCAACTCTAGTTGTTTTTAGAGTTTTTTGAATTAATGCAACTTGTTTCAATTATCTTTTACAACCCCAAGTGTGAAACGTCACGTGACGCCACGTCACATAAATTTCCATTAGCCGTGGGTAACACAGTGCGGCGCCGCGCCATTGCGCTGATACCGAGAGCTGAGTTACTGGCGCCGATACCGATTTTCACAACTCTGTGACGCAATGGCACCAGCAACACCGGAACACTAACAACACCGGGCGGCGCAAGGAACCAGCAAAGAACACACAAAAGCGAGGTGTCACTTGTAAAATGTGCAGCACAAGGCGAATTTTTACAAGGTGGTGCTGCTAAAATTAGCCGCCATCCTTCTGAATGTGAAAATTATGTGTTTGTTGTATTTTTGGGTTTTGAACTTGGCTTATTTTTGCCCAACCGATACCACCTTGTATTAATTCACCTTAATTCAACACCGGAAACTGACAACACCGGGTGTCGCAAAGAACACCCGAAATAGAAGTGTCTCTTGTAAAATGTGCAGCACAGCTAGAATTCGCCGCGGTCCTTCTGAATGTGAAAATGATAGGTTTGTTGTATTTTTGGGTTTTGAACTTGGGTATACTTGAGTTTTTTTCTCAACCGATATCACCTTGCATTAATTCACTTTGGTGCAACGTGCAGCAATAAAGGAAATAAGCTTTAGCCTGAAGAGGCGCAATTGCGCATACACCCTGTGCTGATTCCGACAGTGGCGCTGGAGTTAGTGTGTCAGAGCCAAAAAATTTGCGCCGTTACCCAGGCCTAATTTCCATCGTTATAATTTTGTTAATATTGCTTTTAAATGAATTTTTAACGCAAATAAAACATGTATTTTATGTAGAATATACTTTATATTTTGACTTCAGCGCCAATTCAGGGCGAATTTGTTGGAAATCTATGACTTATTATGTTTCAACTACATACGCCGAATTCGAACCAAATCGGACAATAAATACGGTTTTTTCGAAATATCTCAACCTTGGCGCCACCTAGGAAGACCATTTTACGCAAACATGATTCTACTTACATAGCCAGTATATATTTTAAAAAGCAGACAAATCGGCCCGTAAATATGTTAGATATAAGACTTTTATTTTTTTTTTGTCGTGGTGGACCTTCCGATGGAAACACCCACATGTGTATCTCGGTAACCGTTCGATCAATATATTGCTAACTCGGTAACATAAAATTAAAAGGCTAAAAATTACTGAAATCGGACTAAAATTACGCCCACTTTTTAAATGACGGTTAATTTCAGAAATGCTTTAAACTTCGTATTTCGAAGTTTATGGATGATATTTCAAATAGAATTGGAATCACCCCTGCTTACCATGTAGCGGTAAGGCGAAAAAAGCGGGAGGTGAAAAAAACTATATTTGATACTTGCGTCGGTTATCTAATGTTCGGTTCCGCCCGAACTTAGACTTTTTTACTTGTTTCTATTTTATTTATTTTATTACATTTCATATTTGTTTACATATTCTGCTGTAGGTGGTCCCATATTCGAACTCTGTCAGACATAACTCCAAAATGATAATATAAAATTTCGATCTTCCTTTTATCTGTCCTCAATTCAAAAAAAGTATTTGCGAAGTGCAGAATATTTAAATAGAAACGCTCTTACAGGCTAACTTAATATTCACGCACGCCACCAATTTACTGTCAAAAAGTTCTCAAGCACATACAATTTGTATGGGACCAACCGAAATTGAACGGCGTGCGTATGAAGCTAACTCATTTTCCAATTTTTGTTCTGTGTGACATTTTGATTTGACATTTCGCTCAATGAAATCAAATGCAAACGCACGCAAGCCAATTCCTGGTGACACAAGAAAAATAATTCTACGGCGTGCGTACCAAAACGCAAGCCGCGAATATTAGGTTACCCTGTTAAAAAAAAAAATCTCCTGCATTTCTTTGAAACTAGTGTCAAGTTAGCTTTTTGCATATATGTAATACTTCTATATTGGTAGTAAGCTAACATCTCAATGTGTAAGCATTCCGAAATCAAAGCGAGACAGTCTAGTACTGTTTTTGTCAATGTGTTGTGTACTTGAGTGCCGTTTTTGTAAATGTGTCGTGTACATGTTTATTTATAAACGTATGTGTTCCTTTTCTTTCGTACGTGCCCTGTGGGGGAAATCTCTAGTTTTGAACTGGTGCGCTCCTAGTACATTTAGAACCACTACTAGTTCACGATAAATCTGTTTTGCATGCAAGCAACTGGCGAATTTAACACAGCGATGTCATAGGAATTGGAAATGGTCCCCCGCTGCACTACCTTTTCTATAGTTCAGAACCAGTCCTAAATTCGACATATGGGATCTAGTTCGCTTTGCACCCCATTTTCTATAGTTTCGAACCAGTTGTAAACGAAAAAAGTAACAAGATGTTTTCTTTTTGGGTTACCACGGTAGCAATTTTTATTATTTGCAGAGAAATGTATTTTCAATCTGAAATCAAATTTGTTTGAATGAATGTAAATTAAATTGTGCATTTGAAAACACGTTTACATACCTTTGGCTGTAGCTGAATTTGCAGAGGTGCTGACTGTTATTGGTTATATTCCAGAGGGTCCCATAATCTTAAGATGTTAACACAAATATTAGTTTTGTATTACCAAACTACGAAAAAGCATCTGCGACGTGCAGACTGGAAGCGTATTTGAACGAAAACCCCGCCAAGCAAAAATCTATTTAAAGTAAACAAGCCCCCGCTGCATCCCTTTTTCAGTAGTTTCGAACTAGCTCAAAATTCGCCAAATGAGATCTAGTTCGTTCTACATCCCTTTTTCTATAGTTTTGAACCAGTTCTAAATTCGTCATTTTAGATATAGATTTCTAAAATTGTTTTTTAAAAGTACTACATATCGCTGCTTTTGAACTGGTGGCGATCTAGTTACTATCGGACTGGTTCGATTTTGGCGATAAAGATCTAGTACGGGACTACAAATTTGGTTCACCAGTTCGGGGCTTCCCTACAGGGTGTTTATTGATATATCTGTACTGTAGTGTTTTCGGACGGTACTAGCTCTTAGTGCCAATATAGGAGTATTATATATATGGCTTTTTGTAGCTAACTACAAGTTATATATCTTATAGAAATCCCGCAAAAAAGCTAACTACAAGTGGATTATTTTTTATCAATTGATAATTTTTTTTTTGCAGGGTTTGCTTGGAAATTACCCATTAGAGTGGTTCATAAATTTTGGAAATTCATAAACGCTACATCAGAATAATGCTATTTGTGATAAAAATAAATAATATAAAAAAAACTTTTTAATATACAACGCTTTTATAAATGGACTAAAAAGTAGAAAATAATATTTCTCAGTCCCATAGAATTTGTTTTGATAACTTTTGATTTTGAAATTTTAGCAAAAGTCATTATAAACAATCTATGAAATTGAAAATGAAAAACGTGGAGCGCATGCAATACAAA
>NW_023470621.1:0-4828 GCF_013731165.1 Rhagoletis pomonella | reverse complement strand
GGATGGACAGAAACGCTCCTGCTCTGAAAATATTCAACGCGGGCCGCTTAGGCGGTTACAGCGCCAATTAAGAAGAAGAAGAAAAAGACATGTCGAGCTCCTTTTCGATCCTCCGAAATTATATTTCAAAAAATGAAAGAAAATTTGTAGCACTATAGATACAAGCAACCTAATTATTGAGGATAAGATTGACATAGGACAATTCTTTACCAGGCTTGCAAAACAAGCCGGCATTCTAGGACTTGTAAAGATACAGTTGTCCTTAGGGAACAAATTGTTTAAATATAATTATACTCGAGTAGGCAAATTTATAGAAGTAGGTACCAAGGTTCTCAAAAAATTTAACAATTGCATTAACCCCAGAAGTTATGCATGTGACAAATGTCGACAAAATTAAAGAAATTATGCATAAATATCATGACGATCCTGTTTTTGGTGGCCACCCAGGAATAAATCGCATGACAAACAAGATCAAACAGAAGTTCAGCTGGAAAAACATGAAAAATGACATAAGAAAATACGTAAAATATTGCATGCATTGTAAAACAAATAAACTTAATAGACATATCAAGGAACCAATGACAATAACGGAGACACCTCCGAAGGCCTTTGATATTGTACAAATCGATACAATCGGACCATTACCGAAATCGATACACGGAAATGAATACGCTGTTACTATTATATGTGACTTAACTAAATACCTAGTTACAGTGCCAGTTCAGAGCAAACATGCTGTAGCAGTTGCTAAAGCTGTATTCGAGCATTTCATTCTGATTTATGGTTGTATGAAAACAATCATAACGGATATGGGAACCGAATATAAAAACAGTTTATTTGAGGAACTGTGCAAACTTCTCAAAATTGAGCATAAAACCTCAACACCTTACCACCATCAAACGCTGGGCACTGTCGAACGCAGTCATAGAACATTTAATGAATACATGCGTACTTACATATCCATTGACAAAACTGATTGGGATGAGTATCTCAGATATTTTTCGTATTGCTACAATACGACACCATCCACAGCTCACGGCTATTGCCCCTTTGAATTAGTTTTTGGAAAAACACCCCTGACTTACGAATTTTTACAAGAAAGTGTCATTAGCCCAGTATATAACCATGAGGCGTATGACAAAGAAATTAAATATAGGCTACAAATAGCACAACAAAGAGCTAAGAAGTTAGTACAAGAAACCAAGGAAATAAATATAGGAGATTTAGTATTAGTTAAAGATGAAGCAGGTCATAAGTTAGATAGTAAGTATAAAGGACCCTATAGAGTAAAGAACATTGATAAAAATAACAATTTTACTGTAGTTCATCATAGAATAGAAATTAGCGATAGAAAAAATAAAGATAAGGAAATAACAGTTCACAAGAATAGGCTTAAAATACTATGACTTTAAATCAATAATATCAAACACTTAAATAAACAAAAACATTCCAATTTACTTATAATTCTTACTAAGTACTCACAACAAAAAAAATTAATTTAATTTTTAAAAAATGTAAAGAATGAAAAAACAAAGTCAGCACAATAGGTACATATGTACGTAAACAAACAAAAATAAAAACAAGTAAGAAAGTCTAAGTTCGGGCGGAGCCGAACATTAAATACCCGGCGCAAGTATTAAATATATGTTTTTTTCACCTTTCCGAAAGCTACCGCTAGATGGTAAGCCGGGGTGTATCAATTTTGAGTAAATTAGCGTCCTTCAATTTCGAAATATTGAAGTTTCAAGCATTTCTGAAATTTACCGTTATATGAAAAGCGGCCGTTATTTTAGTCCGATTTCGATAATTTTCAACGTTTTGCTTATATGTGGCAAGCACAATAACCACACCGAGTTTGGTAAAAATTGGTAGAACGGTTACCGATATACTTATATGTGATCATAAGTGGGCGGTGCCACGCCCATTTTCTAAAAATTTTACCATAAACGTATTTCTTGGTAAAGAATTGCAGCAAGCATCAATTTTGAATAAATTAGCTTCAATATTTACTGATTTATCGAAGATTTTGTATTTCTCTAAATTACCGTTATATGGGATGTGGGCGTGGTTATTGTCCGATTTTAAAAAGTTTCGGCGATTTTTTATGCTGTACGAAGGCCAACAACTGTGCCAAGTTTGGAAGAAATTGGTGCAGCAGTTACCAAGATATACACATGTAACCATAAGTGGGCGTGGCTACGCCCATTTTCCAACACTTTATAATATTCTTATTTTTCGTCTAAAAATTATTGTAAATATCAATTTTGAGGGAATAATCTCCAGTAGTTACTAAAATATCGCAGTTTTCGTATTTCTGAAAATTACCGTTATATGGGAAGTAGGCGTGGTTATTGAGCGATTTTAAAAATTTTCGCCCATTTTTTATGCTGTGCGAAGGCCAACAACTGTGATAAGTTTGGAAGAAATTGGTGCAGCGGTTACCAAGATATACACATGTAACTATAAGTGGGCGTGACTACGCCCGTTTCCCAAAAATTTATAATATTCTTATTTTTCGTCTAAAACTTATTATAAATATCAATTTTGAGTGAATAATCTCCAGTAGTTACTAAAATATCGCAGTTTTCGTATTTCTGAAAATTACCGTTATATGGGATGTAGGCGTGGTTATTGAGCGATTTTAAAAATTTTCAGCCATTTGGTATGTTATGCGAAGGCCAACAACTGTGCCAAGTTTGGAAGAAATTGGTGCAGCGGTTACCAAGATATACACATGTAACCTAAGTGGGCGTGGCTACGCCCATTTTCCAAAAATTTATAATATTCTTATTTTTCGTCTAAAAATTATTGTACATATCAATTTTGAGTGAATTATCTTCAGTAGTTACTAAAATATCGCAGTTTTCGTATTTCTGGAAATTACCGTTATATGGGAAGTGGGCGTGGTTAAAGTCCGATTTCGCCCATTTTCAATACCAACCTACTTTGGATTAAGGGAAACTTACATACCAAATTTCGTTGAGATATCTCAATTTTTGCTCGAGTTATCGTGTACACGGACAGACGGACAGACGGACAGGCGGACAGACGGACGGACAGACAGACATGGCTTAATCGATTTCTTTTTTCATCCTGATCATTTATGTATACATTTGTCTATATCTATCTCGATTCGTTTTGGCTGTTACAAACAACCGTTATGTGAACAAAATTAATATACCCTTGTGCACAAGTGCGCTCGGGTATAAAAACTACTTAAACCAACAACATCGACATCAAGTTACCATTATGTCATAACTTAGAAAGACAATTGAAATTCAGTAAAGAATAGCCATGGATCATTGGTGCACAAATTATCCATGGCCATTCTCAAAAAAAATGGGAGGTGTAACATGCATTTGAAATCCGTTTCACTTTCACTATATCCAATTGTCCAATATATACATATATACACATATGCAGACCACACACGCAGCAAATTATTAATAACCCATATATTCATTTGAACTCAGCTTGAGTTCATGCATTGCTGCACTCATGTTACATATTGGTTTATATAATCAGTCATATGTAGGTCACTGAAATATGTTGACTTGCATATATGAAATTATGTACATTTAGTTTGTAAGTATTAGTGTAATTAGGTATCAATAACATTTGTATAAAAGAAATTACTTTTCAAATAAAGAATTCAGTTCTGTCTGACCTCGGAAACGAATTATTAATTATTAATCGTTTACAGGAGGGATGAGTATTCTTGCAGTTCAATTTATGTAACTTTGAACGATGGCAAGAAATGAGTAAGTTGCGGGAGTATTATCGCGTTTGTCGTTATTTTCATAGTTGAATCAGCAGAACAAATGGTAATTGGGCAGATTCTATTCGCATTTTGCAGTACGCGGCCACCCATTCCCATAATTTCATAACTAGTCGCTTATGTCGGGAGGCCAAGCAGTTTTTGTATGCGAGACGCTATGAATGTTTTCTGAGATCCTTGATCTTCAAGAGCTCCAATTTTGAAAATTTATCCATTATGCAGATTGAGATTTTTGCGGTAGGAAGTAGGGTTTTTTCTCTACTACTCGCAAAATGTGAGAGAGTTTGTTGAGCTGCCTTTGAGGTTGATGCTTCGTTTGGGTCGCTATTCCCTGGAGATGGGACACGTGCCTGATTTGTTTTAGACCTGGTGCCTGTATTTGCTGTTTGTGATCTAGCGGGGTAATGGAGAAGAGAGTGATGCCGTTTTTGGCAATAAACGCAGGTAAACTTGCTGTGGCACTCAGTTTCTGAGTGAGAACAGGCCAAACAGTTTTTACAATAGTTGTTGTCTCTTATGAACTTATTGACTTATTGCGTTCCAGAACTGAGAGCTCCTTGAATTTGACACAGGTCATCAGAGAGTGATTTTAGTTGCATATTTTGCAAGAAAATGGCAGAAAATTTTTAATTAAAACGGACCATCGACCTTTAACATACCTTTTCTCGATGAAGAGCCCCTCATCAAAATTAACAAGAGTTAGATTAGATTTGGAAGAATATGACTTTGAAGTGGAGTACATAGCAGGAAAAGAAAATTATGTAGCAGACGCACTTTCCCGAATCAATATTACAAACCTTAAAGAAATGTCAGTGGAAGCAAGCAAAATACTAAAAGTTACCACAAGATCAGAAATTAGAAAACCAGCCAGTAATAATAATAACAAAAAAGAAATTAAAAGTCACAAAGAGAACCCTATAATATATGAAGCGCTAAATAAATTTGAAGTAAAAAGACATGGACCTTATCAGTGTGGCTTTAGGCCTGGAAAATCCACCATAGATCAGGTATTCACAATACGCCAAATCTTGGAAAAGACCCGCGAGAATA
>NW_023470620.1:0-4828 GCF_013731165.1 Rhagoletis pomonella | reverse complement strand
GGGTCGGCAGGTCGCGGATAGCCGGACGGCCTGTAGTAGCAGGTTAGTTGCGAAATAAGGTTAAACGAATAAGCAATCCCCGACGATGAGCAGCAGGAATAGAGGACGCGGTATAAAAGCCAGCAAGTCTGATGAAATTCCTGTGATAGTGGCGAGTGGACACCGCCTCTTTGAAATATGTGTCCCCCTCATCATACATATGATGAGTTACAAAAAACAAAAAAAACCCAGGCGCGACGGCTTCCATGTTGGACGGCTTCCTGGTCAGCGTTTGTTCACCATGTTAGGTGCGGCTGATATCCCAATCCAGACCGGTACGCGCTGCGGCGCACTGGGAGTCCCTCGAAATCCCTACAGCGATTTCTCCGCTGGCGGGGTAGAGACGGTGATGTGAGCGTGCTCTGCCGAGGTGTCAGCCGCGGTGCGTATCAGTAACCAGCCACTTCGGTCCCTGGTCAGGGAGTGTGCATTGGACGCAGGTGTAGTAGACCGCGTTGCCCCGGGCGAGCGCCGGTCCGTCCGTGTTTTCCGGGACCGGTAAAGCGAAGGACAGGCCTCAAGGAACTGGGGTAGGGGCATAGTCCCCGAGGGTATACCCGTTCCTGTCTATTTCGGCCCGCCCCCTTGCACACGATGCGCTGGCAAAAACAAAGAATGGATTCCAAAATGAGAAAAAACAACAACAACAACAACAATGTAAACGAAGTCAGCAGCGGCGCGAAAAACCTGGACGGCAGGGGCTGCAAGGTGCTTGGGGCAGACCCGTCCCAGGGAACACCGACTGCAGAAACTGACCCGTTCAAGCGTGCGTCAAGACTAGTTCGGTCGCCTGTAAAGGCGCTTAGCGTGGAGAAGCCGGTACGAACGAGATCGTCGCCACCAGCACTACAAGACAGCGAGCCTCAAATAAAGGGAGCCAAACAGAACGGAGACTACATGTCGGAGCTCGGAGATGCTATTAAGAGGCTGACGGAGGCAATGTGCCCGCCACAACGCTCAATAAACAATAGCATGCGAGAGATACTCAGCTCACTAACAAAGCTGCATGCGAGTGCCCTGGAGGAGTACTCCAGAATAAAGGCAAGCAGACGGAGTATTTTCAACATACCGGTGACTGCTGAAACCCCGAAAAGGCCCCGAGATGAAAGCCAACTAAAGCGTAGGACGCCACCCAAGAAAAACAAAACCACGCAAGAGGAGGTGACCACCAACCCTGCAACCAAACAGAGTAAGGTGGCGCCAAACGAAAATTCCGGCAAGATTAAGGAGAAGGAGGTGGAGAAAGAAGGAAAATGGGTAGAGGTCCAACGCAGGTCACATGGCAAAAAGAAGATGGCATACAAACCACCACCACGGCCAGATGCCATCATTATAGCTCGGACGGGAGATATGACCTACAGCGATATACTAAGGACCGTAAAAAAGGAAGAGGCGCTGCAGAAACTCGGCGAGAGCGTATCACGCATCAGAAAGACGGTCAAGGGTGAAATACTGCTGCAGCTTAAGGAGACGCAAATGAAGGACACGGGCGAACTCAAGAGCAAAATAGGTAGGCTTCTAGGGGACCAGGCACAGATCAGAGCCCTAACCCACGAGACGATGGTAGAAATCCGTGACCTGGACGAGATTACCACCAAGGAGAATATTGCCGAGGCCATCCGCAACCAGATAAAGGAGCTAAACCACCTTAACGAGAGTGCGATAAAAAGCATCAGGGCGGCTTATGCGGGCACACAAACCGCGGTGGTAAATCTCCCAGCGCAGGAGGCAAGATTACTTCTTGACGCGCAGAAAATAAAGATAGGATGGGTTGTGTGCAGAGTAAGGGAGAAACCGAACCCCAAAAAATGCTTCAGGTGCCTGGAATATGGCCATATAGCGAGAGACTGCAAAAACGCGGAAGACAGAAGTCAATGCTGCCTAAAATGTGGAGAAAATGGACACTTTGCGAAAGCCTGCGACAAAAAGCCACACTGCAGAGCATGCAAAACCCAGGGAAGAAAGAACACCGAGCACCAGATAGGTAGTTGGAGGTGTCCGCTATACCAGGAGGCGTGCAAGAAATCAAGAAAATGAGAGTCATGCAGTTGAATCTCAACCACTGCGAAGCAGCGCAAGAGCTGCTCAGGCAAACGGTGTACGAGGAGAAGGTGGACATAGCAATAATCAGCGAGCAGTATAAAAAATATAGACAGTGGAGCATGGATATCGGACCTCACAGGCAAAGCTGCAATATGGACATGCGGAGGAAAAGCTTTCCAAGAAAAGCCGCTGCTTGGTAAAAGCTACTACACACGAGCGAAGGTAGACGGTTTTAACTTTTATAGCTGCTACATACCACCAAGTATCCCACAAAATGAATACGAGAACATCCTAGACAGTTTGGTTCAAGAAGTCCGGACCACCACAATGAACGTTATAGCAGGGGACTTCAATGCATGGGCAGTGGAATGGGGTAGCGTCCACACAAACAGGCGGGGAGATGCACTACTAAAGGCGTTTTCGGTACTTGATGCGGTGCTTCTGAATTCGGGGAACAAAAATACCTTTGAGAAGAATGGTCGAGGCTCGGTGATTGACATTACTTTCGCTAGTAGTTCCTTGGTGCGCTCAACGAGCTGGAAGGTGTCGGACCTCTATACGCACAGTGACCATCTGGCAATCATGATGGAGCTAGGGAATTGTGCACAGAGCCGACAAAGGGCGATCACCAGGAAGGTGCAAACGAGGGGCTGGAAGGTAGAGACTCTGGATGAAGAGCTCTTCAGACTAGTGCAAACGCCAGGAGGTCGGCGACCGCGAGCGGAGAAACCGGAGGGAATGGAAGCACCAACGGTTACAGACGAGGAGGTGGTCCAAGCAGCAGAAAGATTTGGTAATGACAAAGCGCCAGGCCTAGACGGAATACCAAACAAGGCTCTGAAGGTGGCCATCAAGCACAACACGGGTCCGTTTACCGAACTCTTTACGCGGTGTCTGCGAGAAGGCGTCTTCCCAAAAATCTGGAAGAAACAGCGGCTGGTCCTACTGCAGAAACCAAACAAGCCGGCAGGAGAACCAAGCGCATACCGACCTCTCTGTATGCTGGATACGCTTGGTAAGATACTGGAGCGATTAATTTGTGTACGGTTGGAGCAGCACCTAGAGGAGGAACTGCCGGGTCTCGCCGATAACCAGTATGGATTTCGGAGACAGAGGTCTACCATTGATGCAATTAAAAAGCTCACCGATGTCGCAGGCAAGGCAATAGAAGGAACAAGATGGCTATATGGCACGAAGGAATACTGCGCGGTGGCGACATTCGACGTAAAAAACGCCTTCAACTCGGCATCCTGGCCTCACATACTAAGTGCTCTGGAAAGAAAGAACACGCCGCCCTACTTGCTAAGGATGGTATCCAACTACCTATCTGACAGGCTTCTGCTGTATGATACCGACGAAGGCCCCAGGAAGTACTTGGTGACGGGTGGAGTACCACAGGGCTCCGTACTTGGGCCACTACTTTGGATTGTCCTCTATGATGGAATTCTGAGACTGCCGCTGCCAAGGGAGGTACAAATTATCGGATACGCCGATGATATAGCAATAACAGTAGTGGCCAAAGACCTCTACCAAGTTGAGAACATCTGCAACAGCACGGCGCAGTAAATAAAGAACTGGCTCGCTGCAACGAATCTCCAACTCGCAGGGCAAAAAACCGAAGCGGTGGTGATCACAAGCCGAAAAAAGATGGAGAGCGCTACGCTCAACATCGATGGACATAGCATCAAAACACAGCAGTCGCTGAAATACCTGGGTGTCATGATAGACTCGAGATTAAGCTACAAGGTGCACATTGATAAAGCTTGTGAAAAAGCGGCAAGAGTGACCACGGCTCTAACAAGACTAATGGCTAACATCGGCGGACCGAGCCAAAACAGACGAGCGCTTCTAGCAAAAGTGAGCCAGTCCATACTAATGTATGCAGCACCCATCTGGGGACCCGCGTTGCAGCGCAAGACTTACGCGAAGGCGGCAAAGTCGGTGTACCGACTAAATAGCATCAGGGTGACTAGCGCCTTCCGTACTGTGTCACACGAGGCGGTCGGAGTCTTAGCGGGCATCATGCCCCCAGAAATAATGGCCATGGAGCTAAAAAGAGTCTTCGATAAGTCCCGAAACTTAGGCAGGTGCCTGACAATCGAAGAGCGAAAACAAGAGAGGGATGCAAGTCTAAATGAATGGCAAAGACACTGGGATGTGACGACAAAAGGGAGGTGGACGCACAGGCTGATCAATAACATAAAAGCGTGGGTGGAGAGGAAACACGGAGAGACCGACTTCTACGTGACACAGTTGCTGACGGGGCACGGCTGCTTTCGAGAATACCTGTTCAAATATGGGCATGATGACGGGACAGAGTGCTCATTCTGCGGTAGCGGCGACGAAAACGTACTACACGTATTTTTCCACTGCCGAAAATACGAGGCAGATCGAACAGACATAGAGCAGCTGATAAAGGAGAGCATGACGCCTGACAATATCGTGGGGCACATGATAAACTCAAAAGCGGTGTGGAGCAGAATTAAGGCGTGGTCCGCAATAGTCCTCCAGGAGCTAAGAGCGAAAGAACGACAGCGCAGTAGCGAAAAGAGAAGACTGAACGAGAGATAAGCCAGAAAGGCGTGTGTGAAGAGCCAATTGGCAAAGCTACGCCTTGCGACGTAATACCTAACGGCGGTCCCGCAAGGCGAAACACAAGGCTTCAGACGTCGGAGTTAAGGGTTTAGTACGTAGGCGCGCTACATTCACTATACTGCCTATATTTTCGTGGTTTAGTCACTCACTC
>NW_023470619.1:0-4829 GCF_013731165.1 Rhagoletis pomonella | reverse complement strand
TGTCAAAATGTTCGGTATCAAGCAGAATAGGCCTGTCAGTCTCCTTTCGTGGTAAACTTGCTTGTGTGCGGACGTGTTTTCGTAGTGTAGGGGTGTGCGCTTTTGATTATACGTTTTTAACGCTAGCAATATGTATTGTCCATCTTGCAAAGACAAAGTTGATCGTTCAGAGCCGGCCAAAATCGCGTGTGCAGATTGTGGAAGTTACTTTCATGCTTCCTGCGCCAGAATCACTGCTGCAGATATGAAGTACATGAAGGCAAACAATGTAAAACATTGATGTGATGAGTGTAGTATTGAGCGACGCAGGTCTCTACATCAGCAGCCAATACCTTGTTCTGCAACTGTTGTGGAGTCAGATGATTCTGCTCCATCTGGTTCGGGAGCTGTCGCTCAGGCCACCGCCAAAAATTTAACACCGGCGGTACAAAAACAAAGACAGACCACCAGCAGTAGCCAAAAACAACCAACACAAAAAATCACTAACAACAGCAACATAAACAAAAATGCAAATGACAACAACAATAACTTCAATGCAAATAAAACGGCACAAGTCCAACGCCCCCAGCATGGTAATGTGTCTGATGTGAACGGTGAAAACTCTCAAGAGATAACTTTAAAACTATTGTATGATGAGATTTTGAGTCTAAAAAAACTCAACGCCGATTTCCTTAGCACCGTAAATCAGCTACAAGAAGAGAATTGCAAATTGAGCGAAAGAGTCAGCAAGCTAGAGAATGTGCTAAACTGGAGGGAACAGCAGTTACTAACCAGCGCTGTCGATATTGTTGGAGTGCCGGAGCTAACTAGCGATAATGCAAGTGAACGCACGAAACAGGTTTTAAATACTGCTTTTGGCATTTCTCTCTCTCCGGAAGATATTAGTAGCTGCTACGTTAAACCACTCAAACAAAGAAAGGGCTCATCTCCAGTAAAAAATGTGCTTCGCGTTCACTTTGCCTCAGCTGAGCTAAAGAGGAAAATAATGTCTCACAAAGGAAAGGCAAAAGCAAAAATTAACGACTGGGATTTTTGGTGATGCTACGAAGACAAATATATTCATTAACGATAGCCTAACTTCTTATAATAGAGCTTTGCTTTCAGCAGCGAAGAAAACTAAAAAAGATAAAAATTATAAGTATCTATGGGTGAAGAATGGTAGAATACTAATGAGAAAGGCTGATAATGGCGTGGTTGTTAATTTAAAAACTTTTGACGATTTGTCAAAAGTTACTTAACTTAACTTTTATATTTGTTAGTTTATTTTGAATTTTCACAACTATTTAGATAATAACAACCACGCTATAATAAGTCCTGTCAACGATATAAATTTATTGTATGATTTAAATGACTCGTTTGTTGTCATTCACCAAAACATACGTAGTCTTCGGCAAAATTTCGATTTATTGTTGTGCAATCTAGCGTTACTAAAAAACTATCCGGATCTTATTTTTGTTTCTGAAATATGGATATACTCGCACGAAATACTAGACTTTGCTATACCCGGTTATAAATTTTATGCGAACACTAATGACTTATATTCTGCAGGTGGTGTTGGAGTTTTTGTTCGTAGTGTTTACGAATGTGAATATGTTGATTACAATCTCACGAGTGCCGATGTTCTCAAGGTCTCATTAAGTATCTCGTGCAAGGTTTTCACATTTATATGTGTCTATAGGCTACATGCGATTGCGGTTCAAACTTTTTTAGAAGAGTTTTCAGGTCTCCTTTCTTGCGAAAATGCTAGTAATGCTGTCATATTGGGTGATTTTAATTTGGATATCCTCCACCCCAATGCTATTGCAGATAGTTATCAAACCTTAATGGCCAATCATGGACTTACATCGTTATTGAATGAATCAACCCGCAGTGTTTCTGGGAGCTGCTTGGATCATGTATTCTGTCGCAGTAGTATTAATACTTTCAGTTGTCTCAGAAGTTTAAATCTTGACCTCAGAATTACAGATCATACTATGACTGGTTTAATTATAAAAATGACAAATGAAAATAAAGCTAATAAGAAGAAGCCTAACTCTAACGTAACTAAAGTTACTAAAATAAATTTAGAAACCTTAAACGAACTTTTGCGGTTTGAAACTTGGGAGAAAGTTTTTTCGGAAGTAAACGTATCAATTGCGTTCAATGTATTTTTAAATATTTTAAATAGCTATATAGAGTCCTCTAGTTTTTCTTTTAGTCCCCGTAAATTGGAAACAAAATTAAAACCTTGGATTAGCAAGGAATTGGTAAAAAAAATTAATTTAAAGAATAATCTAGGGAAAAAGTGTAATAAACATCCGTCAAATGCAAATCTTCGTAGCCGGTATCTAAAATTATGTAACGAAGTGAGAAAAGAAGTACATCTGGAGCGTGATAATTTTTATCGTAAGGAGTTTAGGTCCTCTTATGGTAACCCGAAGAAAGAATGGAGCATTATTAACGGCCTTCTGAACTGGAGTTCTAAATCTAATGACTCTACGATTGTATTATGTGATGATAATGGGAAATTTTGTGACCCTGAAGTAGTAGCAAATCTTTTTAATGACCACTTCCTATCAATAGGACAAACTAATGTTTCTCAAACTACAGGCGATTTTTTATCCTTGGGATATGATATTTCAAGTGATAGTTTTTTCTTTGAGCCGTTCACCGGCATAGAAGTCTTGAAGGTAATAAAATCTTTGAACAACTCTAAGTCATGTGGATCTGATGGTATTTCGAATCAAGTTCTGAAATATGTTTCTTTAAATTTAGTTGACATTCTAACTCATCTGTTCAATAGAAGTATTTTGTCAGGATCTTTTCCCGCTGACTTAAAATGTGCTATTGTCATACCATTGTTTAAAAAGGGTGACAAAAAAGATATTAATAATTACAAGCCAATTTCCTTGCTTTCTTCTATTTCTAAAGTTTTTGAGAAACTTGTTAAAAGTAGAATCTTATCTTTTCTTGAAACCAAGAAATTTTTCAGTTCAATGCAATTCGGTTTTAGATGTGGGCGGTCAACAGAAGATGCTCTACTGGAATTTTGTTCATTTATATACAGCGAACTAGACAATAAAAATAACTGTGCTGGTCTGTTTGTTGACATCACAAAAGCATTTGATATGGTTGATCACCAAATCTTATTAGACAAGTTATATTGCGCGGGCTTTCGTGGGTTTATGTATAATTGGTTCAAATGTTACTTGTCAGGAAGGGTGCAAAAAGTAAAGGTTGGGAGTAGTTTGAGTAATCCTGTTACTATTAGCTTAGGAGTGCCTCAAGGATCTGTTTTAGGTCCGATACTATTTCTGGTTTATTTGAATTCCATATTCTCGCTCCCTTTCTATGGAAAAGTTACAGCCTTCGCAGACGACCTTGCTATTGCCTATGGTTCCTCGAACTATTTGGATCTTATAGCAGGAGTCAATAAGGACGTACATTTGCTCCGGGGGTGGTTTTCTGCTCATAAGCTTATTGTCAGTAAAAAAACCAAGATCATGTATTTCAGTCTAATTCCAAAAATCTCACCCGATATTGACATTGTATTTCATGCCTCTAACTGCAAGCGCTTTGAACTGAATAGTTTCTTGTGCTCCACTAAATCTTTTAATTCTGAAACAGACTGTTGTCCTGAGTGCTTTTTAATTGAAAAAGTAAGCGACTTTCAATACCTTGGTGTTTCTGTCGACCAAACCTTAAGTTGGTCCACGCACATTTCTCGTTTGAAATCCTACTTGCGGTCTACTGTTCGATATTTTTATGGTCTACGATAGATTTGTTCTAACTCTACGCTTAAGACTCTCTACTACACCTTGGTTCACTCTAAGCTTCAATATGGCATAACCTGCTGGGGCGGTGCATCTTTCAATAAAATCCAGCAACTTTTAACAATACAGAAATGCATCATAAGAAAAATTTGTAATGTAAATCGTTTGCACCACACCATGGAGCTATTTAGTGTTCTGGGAATTCTGCCTATAAAACATCTGTACTTCTACAAATGTTTAAAGATATTTTTCATTCGCTGTGGCTATTTACACAGCCAAGTCTCTGACACTTATAACTTGCGGAAAAACTTGCACGGCTTTGTGGCTGTTCAAATTTCTCGTACTACACACTTCAAAAACTTCTACACTATTGTTTCTTGTAAAGCTTTCAATGCGTTACCTGCGTATATTCGTGCTATTAGAAATTTGCCTAAATTTTTATCAAAAGTAAAATTGTTTCTTTTAGAGCTTTCACACGACGATATCAAAAGTTTCCTGAGTTCTGCGACTTAAAAACTCTAAAATTTAAATATATGCAATTGTTGTTAAATATTATTAATATTATTTTTTCTATAAAATTATCTTAACGTTATCACTGTTGGTTATATATCTTCACCCCATACACACTCTCTTCATTTCCATAATTTTTATCTTTTGAGATGGCATCCAATACAAAAACTTAATGTTTTTAAGGAATGCCTTACTTTTTCTTACATTAGTTTAGCGATACTAAGTATTTTAAGTTACTAATGTACTTATATGTTGATTTTGTAAGAAGAAAGAATAAATATATTATTATTATTATTATTATATATTAATTATTGACGCGAAACGGTTTGGGAGAAATGTATTTTACCTAAATTGAGTGTAGTGTACCGAATGTACATTTTTGTCTAAATAGGGCTGAAAATAGTGGAATATTGCTTACTTTACCGTCATGGACCAAATTTGGTCAATTTCTTTTCGTTCGGTCCATTGGTCCAATTCTTTTTAAAATGGTCCATTTCACAAGCCTTTGGTTAGATTATTTTCACCCTTTCACTTCATGCAATAAATTTCGCGTTTTCAATTTTTTCT
>NW_023470618.1:0-4830 GCF_013731165.1 Rhagoletis pomonella | reverse complement strand
AAAAAACCCGCGTACCGAATTTGGTTGAGATATCTCAACTTTTGCTAGAGTTATCGTGTACGCAAATAAACGGACATGGACTAATCAACTTCTCTTTTTTTATTATTATTACCTCCCTTTTATTAGCTCGGGATGTAACTATGTAATATTGATGCGCCTAAAAGATGCAGCGATTTCTATTCTCAAGTTACATACCTGTAGTGCGATTCACTAACTTTTAACAATGCGAATTATCGAGTTGTAAGCTAACAATTTTTGTTGTTTGCTGTAACGATTGTGCGATTCACTAACTGTGCTGCCGCTATTGGGCACAAATCCATTGCATGTGCCAAGGCGCTCGTGTGAGCTCAAAGTTCACAGGCAATTTATGTGGAAGAAAATGCGCAACACCCTCCACAAAAAAACATTCTAAAAAATCAACGGTAAGTTTTAGCGACATGAAACTTGCACTTTATTAGACTAAAATTGAATGGGCTACAAAATTGCATACCCGAAAATCTTATAAAGGTTATCAATAAAAAGTCAGAACGCTTGGAGTAAATTTTTTTAAGTTTGATTCATTTTTGTTAATTTTATGCAAGCTTTGAAACTTTTATTTATGTGGTTTCTGTTGAAATATAGTAGATGGAACTACTAAAATAAAATAATTTAAAATAATAAATAAATACACATAAGTAGCAAACACCATAATTTTGAATTTTGTTGATATAGTTTACACGCAGCTGTAAATAAAAAGTTTACAAAAAACATTTAACACGAAAAAGATTGTTAATATTAAAAAAAATCACTGTATGCACATTTTGTACAAATTTATTTTGAGGACTGATTGTTTTATGCTAGTGTCATGATGATTAATAATGAACGTTTTAAATATTAACAAACATATCGCTAGCTTAGAATGAAAAGTTGCTAAGTCCCAATTTAAAAATTGTACACGAGAAGAAAAAACTTTTTATAGTCATTTTCTTCAAGTATTTCGTAAAACTTTGAATACAACATTTTGCCTGTTTAAAGCAAAGCAAAACTCCATTCGAATCAGAGGGATTCAATCTTTATTAAAGATTTCGACCTATTTTGGCCTTATCGCATTTTCGGAGCTTTTTTGGACTTTCCTTTCATTGAATATTTATAACCGAGAAAGCATAAAACATGGACCTTTACCCTTTTCGAATCGACGCATTCTTAATTTCTCTCTACAAAATCACATTTTCCCGCTTTTTATAATCGAAACTGTATGGTGGAAAGTGTGTTCTAATATCTATTTGATACACAAAAAATTATCACGGCTGTACTTTTTGCTGATATATTACATACATATGTTCCATTTAGTTAAACAATATAAGAATATTGTAGTATGTACCACAAAAACGTATATTTTCTATAAAAATCATAACTCAGAAAAAAAAAATCTTCGCTATTAGAGATTTGGGTTGATTGTAGTTCAAAGTGTCTCTTTCCCGATAAAAAAGTTTGAGAGAAAAAAAAATACACTTTTTGAGAAATTAAATAAAAAAAAAATTTGCTCCTTTTGTTTATTGTTAAATACCAAAATTTTAAATAATGAAAATCAATAATTATATCATTCTATCTTGAAGTGAAAAGAATTACTGACATTTGAGTAAAAACATTGTTGGAATCTATTAAATTTTGACAAAGTTATGGGCATTTAAAAAAAAAATTCCCACTGTCAATTCGAATAATCGATTTTTGCCTGAAAAACAAAATCGCGTTTAATTCGGCCGAAAAATGTTTCCCTGCCAAAAGAAAAAATACGAAATTAAAAATCATGCTCGTACCTGACCGGTTGTCTGGAAATGGAAAGCATCCTCTGCATTTTTCATAGGTAAATTTTTAAACACAGAATATGAAAACTAAAAATTCCCTTACAAAATATAATGAAAACCTCTGCCAGTTTGTTTCGCCGCCACTTAATCTATCTTTCTATTTAATCGATAAACTTTGTACAATTTGTAAAGCAGGATCGTGTTGCGCGCAAAGTTTCCAATTCCACTAAAAAAAAAAAAACAATAAAACCCTGCTGCACAAACTGTCATTTAATTTGATTAATTTTTATTTTTTAATGAAAGATTATAACATTTGCAAGAGACCAGTTGAGCCCGATTTGTGAATATTTATTTGATTATATTAAATTTTTTAGTGAAACATGCAGAAAAGGTAGCAATTTTGATGAAAATGTATTCTCCGTTTCCAGTTAACCAATGTTACATAACAAAAACTAGTTGAAAACAATTGTATGGTTCTCCCAAAACGAAAAAATTACACAAGATCATGTTGAAATATTATAAAAAATGTTAACCAAAATAAATATTAGTTGAAAAAAGAAGGCTCCGGAAAATTATCAACATTAAATGCCAATTTTGAACCACTGTGTGCTAGCTTCGTCGTGCTGTATGGTAAACGCATTTTGGTAGCAAAGGACTGCGAAGTCCTTGAAAAGGATTTGGCTTAATTTTTCACTACAGCAGCTACTGGTAAATATTTGATTTAAATTACGATATGGGTAAGGTAGTTTTATCATACAAGTTGTATGTACGTATTCCCAAATAATTTTGAAAAAATGTCCTTTATATTACGTTGGTTAATATGGTCACCGTACATATGGCATCAATAATATTTGAAGGAGCTGAAATCCGCACCAGCAGTTATTTGCTATATTGTACTGGGAAATTGCAACTGGTAATTTTCTTAAATGAATTATTAAATCTATGCATGTTCCAACTTATTTTATTAAATTTTTGTGGTGTTATTTAATTTGATTTGAATAAAATAAAATACCATATTAAAAAATCTTTGCATATTTTTTACACCAGTTAGTACAAATGATGCCATATATCCGATTGGACCAAAATTGGTAGCTTCATTCTCCTTTTGTAGTTTGGTTGGTTTGATGAAGCTTTTGGTAGGCAAAAATGTTTTGAAAATTCAATAGAACTTAGCATTAAGATTTGTTCACTTACTTTGCGTTTATATGTTGAAAACATTGCTTTCACTTTGCTCACAAGTACAAGTTTTCTTTGCTTTTTCTAAATTTTACTAAGCACAAAATTTTCTACAAACAAAAACTCACTTCCCAAAGCTATGATCGATCATCTGTTGAAATTTAACGAAAAATTGCCTATCGTCTTGAAAGAAAAATTGGTGATAGGCAATTTGCAAAGTGTGAGTGTATTGGTAAAAAAAAGGGTGAGAGTATGCAAATTGAAACAAGATTTGGAATTTTGTTTTATTGACATGCATAAAATGTCTGATTTTTTTTTTTTAACATTAAAAATGTTGGATATGAATTGAAGTAACCTCAAAGGTAATCATATTTTTACAAAAGCTTTTTACGCAATACGTTAATTCTTTTTTTTAAAAGCCCGAATTTGTTTTGATTAACCTTAAAGATTGGCATGAATGGTTAACCAACACTGTAAACAATATTATACTGCCAATTCGTGTAGCTAAAAACCCTGTAAATCCAAGAAATCTTGTTTTAATAATGAACAAATATTTGGTAGTTTGGAAACTCATTTGGTAGGCGTTTTGGTACCTAAAAATAAACTCAAGTGGCAACACTGCCATATGGCACTTTAGGATACTTTAGAATCGCATTTTGGGAAAAAATTAAATTGAATGTTATTATATTATGTATTAAGGATAATTTAATAAAAAAATTGTATTTTTAAAGCCCGAATCTAAAAAGATGTACCGAAAGGGTTAAAATCAAGGCATATTCAGTTCCTGTAAGATTAAAAAAATAGACTTTCACCTTTTAACTTCCAGTTTTCTATATTCGTTTACACCCTATTGGAAAATTATAACCGCAACACATATAGACAAGTGTTGTAACAAACTTTTTTTTTTTGTTATTTAATTTGTATTACTTGTTTTAATAGTTTATTCTTCACTTAAAACCGTACAAACTGTAGTTTCAAACTTGTGCAACATTTAAACTAAATTCAACAAACTTTCGTAAAACTTCAAGTTTTTTATCAGAATAATAAACGAATTATGTATGCAGTTTTGTAGCCCATTAAATTTTAGTACTTGCACTTTAAGTTTGATGTTTCTGAAAAATCCTTTGACTTTTGATATTTTTTTGCTAGCGGTGCTGTGCATTTTTATGTTTTATTAACAACACCAATATAAACGTCGTCAAATTAGCGGCCTTCGTTATCGTTAGCGACAACAGCTGAATTGGCGCTAACGAATATTGTTAGGGAAACGTTTACTGAGTAGCTAAATTGTTAAAATTGTCGTTTAGCTGACTTAACAATAACAAGAGTATATAAGTGCTATTGGATCGTACAGATTCCACGCAATTGGTGCAAAAACAGGTATAACATTAGTTTTCTAGTTAGAGAATATAATCATGAAGAAAAGAGTATTTTATTTTTATGCAAAAAAATCGACCAAATTATTTTTCCATTGCATAATACTTTAGGAAATATAAATAGGCGTATTTTTGAAATATTAAAAAGTTAAGGCACAGATATATTTAAACCAAAATTTATGATGTACCTTTTTAAAAATTTATTGATTAATTTTTATATTTCGAATTACAATTGAGTTGAAATTCTAGAGTTATATGAAAATTGTAAACAAATGTTCTGACGAAAAATGAGGTAGAATTTAAGCCTTGTGTGGTAGATGTGGTAGACACCCAAATTTTAAAAAATACGTGGTAGATCTACCACACATGTGGTAGAAGTTTGCCCACTGTTGTAAATGTATGTTTTGAGCAAATTGATGTTTAAAGCTAGCAATATATCCCATGCCCATTTTCCAAAACTATAATAATAAACATGGCAGTTTTTTAGCAATTTG